>NC_073385.1:58344730-58537284 GCF_028641065.1 Leucoraja erinaceus
GATTCTTTATTCAGCTGAGACTAGTCTCTGAACCTTCCAACACATCTGGGGCAGGTCCAGAGAATTAGTAACTTTTGTACAAACTCCGGGCATTATATATGTATTAGACATTTTGGATACAGAGGGTATGACAGACTAGTAACCAATCATCTGAGGCCTTCTGGTGATTTACAACAGCAGTCACATGACCCCCCCCCCCCCCTTCTCTGGCCTCATTTTACAACCTTTGTTTGCCTGTGGTTTAACTTTGTTTAGAATTATTTTATTTCAGCACAGCAAAACCCCAGTAGGCTCAATTATCAATGATCACTCCTCAAAATATAAGATAATATGTAATACAATGATCACACAAGTCATACAAACAAAACACACTTTCCATACCAAGAAGAAAGATATTCCTATAAATCGAAACAAGGTCTAATGTTTACTATCCTACTTAGACACAATACATTTCATAAATGGTTTTACACAATTCACTACAATATTACACAGTTTAAAATACCATTGCCTATGTATTAAAACATTAATTATATGAGTGCCGAATTACACAGCTTCTAAGTTAAATTCAAAACCCACACACACCTCCCAACTCCAAGCATACATGGGTCGTAAATCTGTCAACAATTGATGATATGTGCCAGGATACAGCTTCATTCTAACTTGCAGCCTCCCCTTTTCCTGCTCTCTCTGGGAGATGGATTTCCAATCTCATCTGCAAGGCCTTTTACAAATATTACAGAACTTCAGACCATTACTTCAAAAGTACATCTGCTTCTTCGACTTTCTATAAACAGAAGGCAGGTCACAAATCCATCAATCTGATTCTTTCCTCTCCAAGCATCCATCCCTTATCTCAACCTCATTATAATTTAGCATAGCCAAAGCTAACCACAGAGTATTATCTCACAGCCTTGAATTCTGTTTCGAACTCGGCATAAACAGCCATAACTCTTCATCTTTGTCACACTTTGAGCTCAGGAATGTGCCATAGAGAAAGAGCAGATGATCTCTAGCCTAAGAAGAGGCCCTATTCAGTAATCCATTCTTCAGCACAAAATCATCAAATACAATTTCCTCCAGCGTTATAATTGCCTCGAAGCAATAAACGCAGGTTCAGATTAGCGTTTCTATGTTTTGATTTTGTACTTTATATCTTTAGGAGACATGTGGTTCTGAAAACCTTAAGCTTTTCTCTTGCAAATTACCTATCTTATATAAAAGTCACTATCCGAGCGGTTCTATTATATACTATTTCCTCAGCTACCTAAACGGAATATGAGGAATTATTTGTAACCTGACGGTATGAACATTCAATTCTTTAATTTGAGGTAACTAACCTAAAAATAACCACTCCTTCACCCCCCCCCCCCCCCCCCAACCCCCTGCCCCTCCTCTTCCCTGTGCCCTACCTGGATTTGCGCCAATTTCTTCAAATGTTTTCACTATCCTGGTTCATGCAAGAATTAAACTATTACCCTAGCCATACTCCACAATATCATTGGTGATGTCAGATTTATTTAATCAATCAAATTTAAATTCCGTGATGATATTTTAACTTTCATCTTTAGATCCTACAGGGTTTTTTCAGGGAAATGTTCACTGTGGTCGTGTTTCAAGTTTTAATATTCAAAGACATTTAATTAATTTTAATAATGTTCTACGGCTACCAACTGAAGTATTTCCAATATTTTTATTTCGGTAGCATTTGGTCCACTTTCCTCTGGTAATTTTTGATTTAATTTTGCTGACCTATATTTCTTTACCAATGAATAAGTTTGTGGAAACCACCAACATTGGTGGTATCGTGGACAATGAAGAAGGTTATCAAGGATTACAACAGGATCTTGATCAAACTCAACTGGGAAAGTGGGCCATGGAATTTTATTTGGACAGGTTGTTTTTTTACCTTAATTTTATCCTTGTAATATCATTGCTAGGTGACCCGTTGTCTTGTCAAAAACATTTCATTGTACTGTTGAACCTGTGTTAACCTACATATCTATCTATCATATCATATCTATATACTTTTAAAACTCTGTGTGTGTGTGTATTTGTGGGTGTATGTCAGATTAGATTTTCAGATTAGATTTTTGGCCTTTGATTCGTTGGTCCGCCAAAACCACACGCAAAAACTCCAAGATTTTTTCCCATTTCGCTAGCGATTTCACTTTTACATTCGCATATCCACTCATTAAATGTCGTTATTTTTATGTACACAATTTTAATAAAATCCTTCTCCCCCCCCCCCCCCACCTCACTCACTCATTTTTTTCACCTCCTGCTGGCCAGCCACCATAACGGCTGCTGCCGCCCGGCTCTCCTCCAAAAATGCCGACATTTTTTCACATTTCGCTAGTGATTTTCGCTGCTGCCGCCCGGCTCTCCTCCACCCCCCCCTCCCGGCCCGGCTCTGTCACGCTGGAAGAAGGCACAGATCGGCTGGTCCCCCGCTACTTTGCGCCGTCCCCGCGGGCTTGCACTGTCCGAAAATCCCGTGCGTCAACGGCCTGTCGGCCCACAGGCGCATGGATGGCGTACGCAGCGTGTCGACGGCCGTACGCAGCGTATATCCGTGTCGTACGCAGCGTCTCGACGTCGTACGCAGCGTCTCGACGTCGTACGCAGCGTCTCGACGTCGTACGCAGCGTCTCGACGTCGTACGCAGCGTCTTGACGTTGTACGCAGCGCCTTAGCGTCGTATGCCTAGCGCATGGTGTTGCGCGATGACGTCAGGCCACCCTCCCTTGCGACCACGCGTTGTGGTAACAGACCCAACGGGTCTGCACTTGGTCTACTATCTATTAAAACTGTGTGTGTGTTTGTGGGTGTATGTCAGATTAGATTTTCAGATTAGGTTTTTGGCCTTTGATTCGTTGGTCCGCCAAAACCACACGCAAAAACGCCGAGATTTTTTCCATTTCGCTAGCGATTTCACTTTTACATTCGCATACACTTCTCATTAAATTTTGTTATTTTTATGAACACAATTTAAATAAAATCCTTCCCCCCCCCCCATACTGCTGGAGAAACCCAGTGGGACAAGCAACGCCCCCGCGGGCTTGCACTGTCCGATGACAGACAGCCCTGCTTGCGACTGCGGACATCCAGACCAGACCGTCCCACACATTGTGAATGACAGTCCACTGAGACTTTTCCCTGGGTGCATCAACGTGTTAGTGGATGGGAAAACACGCACTTTGTTAGTGGATGGGAAAACACGCACTTTCCCACCCGTTAAAAACATAGAAAACGGCCAGGTTTTGATCTGCAATTTATTGTGCCAGTCGGGGTGACTGAGGCACAGCTACCTAGATTTACAGTCAAAAAAAGATAGAAACTAAGGTAAATTAAAGAGGGAGCTGAAGGTGCCAATCCAGCGGAAGTGAACAGCGGACATTTGCCGTGGAGATTTAAAGGTCCAAAATATCGGGAATTATCGCGTTTGCTCTAGCATGTCCTCCACTTGAGATTTTCGGTCACGTGGGTGCGGATCTACGCTCCAGTGACCTTTCGTGAAATCACCCTATAGTGATTTTGTATACCTTGGCCGTTTGCTCTTTTTGAAAATCACAAAGAATCAGAAATAAAAAGGCAAGACAAGGAAAGAGGATTTTCTTCTACACAGATGATGGCTTTTTTTTGGAACCAACTGGTCACTATGATGCTAATGTTTTAAAGGTCATCAAGACATTCTGGTGCCTTTTGGGGCGGCAATGTGGCGCAGCGGTAGAGTTGCTGCCTTAGAGCACCAGTGACCCAGGCTCGATACTGACTGCGGGTGCTGTCTGTACAGAGTTTGTATGATTTCCCTGTGACCGAATGAGTTTTCTCTGGGTTTTCTCTTGCACTCCAAAGACGTACAGGGTTTGTAGGTCATGAAGCGGTACAGTTTTGAAGAACTATGGAGTTATTCCTGGTGTTTAGTCTTAAGGAGTACTTAATTCTCAACCAAATAATCATCTGGTCATGACTAGAAACATAAAATAAGCAAGTTCAGTTTCTTGATAAAGGCAATGAATCATGGGATTTGCCAAAGGTCATTCTGGATTTTTTTTTTAAAAAGCGAACGCAGCATTTGTATTTACTCAAAATTTTTGATCTGAGTTTTCGATTTTGAATCTTATATTGGTTATAGCTGACCCAAATTACGACGATATGACACTGGATGATTTTAAAAAATGGGACAAAAAGACATAATCGCTGCTCTTGCTTACTTACGCTGCATCGTACATGAAGAAGCCCGTGCCATCGACTGCTGGTGAAGAAAAATGTTAGCCATGCTGATCAATACAAGGAACTCTTGCAATGTGGAGAAAAAATTCTTCCCGATTCCATGAGCGAACTGAAAGATGGGTGGCCTGGAGAATCAAAAGGACTAAATTGCTGGCCTCCCACAACCATCGTCGAGCTGTCAAATCTTGCCAGTTATGATGAGGCTAACCATTTATACAATCACAAGATTATTACAGAAAATTGGAATGTCAAGTACTGATTAAAATTATCCAATGTAAATGGGAATCAGAAGAGATATGATTAGTCAGGAGATTCGTGACTGTGTTTTGTACTACACAACTTTACTTACACATGTACATGCAGAACTCATTCAGAAGTCAACACACATGTACACAGCCCGTGGCTGTGGATTAGTATAGTAAAAGGTGAAAACACCACAAATACTATTCATATTATCTATTGATAGTTATAGAAAACATATATTTTATTTAATTCTCTTTCTGCACCCCCCCCCCCTCCTCCATCAAAACAAAAACAATGAAAAATGGTTGTTCACTATCTCGCTCACTCATCGAAACATAAAGCAATAAAACCCACCAAAATCATCGACGTTTTGTACAAATGAAGCATAAATATACCTAGTTAAGCTCCTGTCCCACTGTACGAGGTAATTCACGAGTTCTCCCGAGTTTTCCACTGATTCGAACTCGGAGAATGTTCGTAGCGGGTCTGTAGGAGTTCGTGGATGTCTCGTAGCGGCTCGTATGAATAAAAAATAACACATTTTTTTCATCACGAGTATTTTTTTTATAGGGATGAATGCCTTTTATTGTCATTCAGACAGCTTGGATTAAACAAAATTGCATTTTCTACACTTAACAATTACAAAAAAACCCAAGACCCACACTTAACGCACTTTACACAGAAATCCATCACAGTGAATCTCCAACACCTCCTCACTTTGATGGAAGGCAAAAGTCTTATCTCTTCCTTTGTTCTTCTCCCGCGGTCCAGCAGTCCAACTGCAACGCCGTGGCGACTGGGTCTCACGATGTTAAAGCCCCCGGCGGGCGATGATAAGTCCCGCGGCTGTTAAGCCGTGCCGGGCGATGTTAGGCCCTGCTCCGAGTCCTTTAACCCCCGCGATTCCAGCGGGGGAAGTCGCCGTTGCGGGAGCTCTGAAAAGCGGTCTCCCACCAGGGACATGCGAGCTCCCAATGTTCCTGTCCACCGGGCCTGCGGCCGGAGCCTCCGAAGTCGGGTTGCAGCCGCGCGCCACCACAGCTCCTCCCGCTTCAAAGATGGCCAGTTCTGCGATGGCGAGTCCGCAGGCTCCACGACTGGAGCCCTCATTTGGTTCCACGATGTTAGGCCCAATGACACTGGATACCTGACAGGGAAAAGTCGGGTCCCTGCACAGGGAAGAGATTTTAAACGGTTTCACCCACCCCCCACATATACACTGCTAAAAAAATAAAATAAAACTAGAATCAAACATACATTTAACGAGACAAAAATTAAAAGACAGACGGACTGTAGTCGAGCCGCTGCCTTTAGTGGCCGCCACACCACACAGTTCCCGATGTTGGGGGAGTCCAGAACCGGGGTCACATTTTAAGACTAATGGGTAGGCCATTTAGGACTGTGATGAGGAAAAATATTTTCAGCCAGACGGTTGTGAATCTGTGGAATTCTCTGCCGCAGAAGGCAATGGAGGCCAATTCACTGGATTTTTTCATCATATTGAATGGCGGTGCTGGCTCGAAGGGCCGAATGGCCACTTCCTGCACCTACTTTTCTATGTTTCTATGACCAGACAAGAGGTTTGTGGAGTTGGTGTGCTAGATTTATTTATAAATCCATTAGATTTATACATTAGCAGAGTCTACATGTAAAGTACTTAATTTACTGGAAATTAATTTGGGAAGGCAGTGTCTTAAAATTCTTTATTTTCTAATTTTGAATAAGTTACTACTGAAAAAATAATGCACAAGGTGTTTACTATGCTTGTAAAACTGGTGTACCAGTTGTAAATTAATGTCATTAATTTACCCATTTCAGTCTGGCACATTGAGTAAATAAAGATTTTTTTTGTCTTGCAGTTGAAAAAGATTGGAGGTGGAGGCTTTGGTGAAATCTATGAAGCTGTAGACTTTTTGACCCAGGAAAATGTTGCTCTCAAGGTGGAATCAGCCCAGCAACCAAAACAGGTTCTCAAAATGGAAGTTGCTGTTTTGAAGAAGCTGCAAGGTTAGTTCCAATGTTATTTATTTAGACAGTTCGTTATTTAATTAGGTCAATTTCAGTAGGCTGGAGAACCTGAATAATCTGCTCACCCACTAGCTTGTGCGCACTGACAGGCTTGCTGAATTCCCCATTGGCGTTGGCAATCTTTGTGCCACCTATAGATTATTAGTGTGGGGGGCAGGCAATGTAACAAGTATTGATAACATGTAATTGACTGTAACCCTTGGGCACAGATTTGTCTTTTTTGTTCATGGTTTCATACCCATCCCTATTCTCAATATGCACACCTAAGAAACTTTATTGAAGTTTTCCATGCTAGTTGCCAGGCAAAAAAATCAACTCTGCTGGTTGCTTACCCCCCCCCCCCTTCTAAAAAGGAACAATATTCTCCATCCATGGCAAAGTCAAAACTTGGCACTGTCCTCCCAACATCTTCCTGACTGTTTTCCTTCTTCCCTTCCCCTAACATCCCCAATTATAAATGTCTGACCAATTCCCACATTTTCTCTCACCACAAACCAAGCAAAATACCCCATATCTTCCTGCTGCCTCACTCAGTCAGAGACATTTGGCAGATAATGGGGAGGAGTATAGAGTGGGTTGAGGCCATTTGCTTTGCACCAGGCAAGAGATCTGGTAATCAATGGCACATTGCGAGACCAGAAGGCAGTTCAGCAATTACTGTGGATCAAGCTACATTCTAACTTAAAATACAGCTGCGTATCAGAACAATCCACTACTATCAACTCTTCCTAAGCTCTTGTACTAAGATGATACTTGTGCGATGCAGTTTATTTTGATTGCAATTGATTTGTAATCCATTTCCTATTTGGTTGTTGGGCAATGCAATCATAATTAATTTCTATTATCTAGCATCTTTGACTTCAACCATGTAAACTATTTCCAGATCAATTTGTTATAATGGTCTTTGAATGAATCATAGAATCATTTAAAAAAATTACAGCCCTGGAGAATGTCATGAAAGTTTTTATTCTCTCCTGATATGAAAAAAAAAGGACTATTTGGATTGATCCTGCTTTCCAGCTCTTGGGTATGAGCTTTGAATACTTTTTGTGCTTTTTGTTAATTATCAGACTTGCTGCCGGATAATCATTTACTACAGGTGCATAAATGTTCGATCAACGTACGACATACGCTCATCCAATTTAAAACATTACATAGATTATATTATTCAAAAAAACTAAATTAAATAAAATCTTCCCTAATGTTTCACCAATCTGTGATAAATGCCTATGTCAAGAAGCTACCATAGCGCACTCTTTTGTTTTTTGTACAAAAATCCAAAAATTCTGGTATGAAATATTTGATATTTTTTCAAAATCGATCAATATAAAACTGGTACCAAAACCAGAATGGATTATCTTCGGAATATCGGAAGGTAACCCTGAATTAAACGTGTTTCAGAAGAATTTAATTAATTACGGGCTAATAATGGGAAAAAAGCTTATACTTAAATTCTGGAAAAATGCGCCGACACCAACAATAAAAATGTGGATATCAAATATGTTTGAAACATTACATCTGGAAGAGATGAGATTCCTCCTAGCAGGTAAAGCAGACCAATTCCAAAAGACGTGGTCTATGTTTCTGGACCTATTACAAGTATGAGGTGCAATAGTAATCTAAAAAAAACAAATATATAAATAAGCGGAATCAGGACCTGGTAACGGGAGGTAAAATAACAAAAAACAGACTTGGTTGGTAGTCCCCTTTCTGCGGAGTTTAATGTTATAATAGAGCAATTGTTTCTATTTCTCTTTCTCTCTTTTCTAGGGTCTATTTTCTCACTTTACTTCCTTCTCTAACTTCTTTCCTAAGGGGCTTTCTTTTCCTTACACTCTTGCACTGCACGACTCTCTTGCACTTTCTTTACTTTCCTTACTTCTACCTTTTTCTTAAAGCTCAAAAAAAAAAAAAAAAAAATGAAGCGGTACTAAAAATGTATTAAGATATATGTGTTGTGTAGAATTGTAATTTACCGTACTTCTAATAAAAATAAAATTAAAAAAAAAAAAAAAAAAAAAGACTTGCTGCCTTTGGGACCCCTTCTGCATCCTGAGTTGTTAACTAGGTGGAAGTGTCTTTGGAAATTGGAGCCAGTTCTTGTCCTGCAAGGAATGGATTTTGTAGGTTGGAATGATCAGACTTAATAAAATCTAATGGTCACCTCAGTATCCAGACCTCTTGGCTGTCTTCATATGTAGCTGCATTCTAAATGATGACTTAGAATCAGCTGGATTTGGAGTTTTAGTGATGCTGTTAACCGAATCTTAGACTTTGGATCCTCTTTCTGATAAAAGGGTCGGGTTTAGAATTCTTAAGGTGTAAACATTGGTAAAGCTCAGCATTCTGCAATTTGGATCTATTATATTGTCTTAAGCATGCAAAATACAAAAGTCATCTTTCTGTGGTGGCTTTTTGTACACTCCAGGCTGTATCCTTGATAGAATCTGATGATAGTGGTGTAAAATATAAGTGGAAGGTAATAATATGTCGCTTTTCCAAAGGGCAATATGAAAGAGTATACATCAGGCCTGCTTATAATTGTCTGCACCAAGGGATCAAACCAGGCTAATATTATCTGTTTCTAAGCCGTTGAATTTGGTTCAGAGTAGAGGAGTGAAAATTTGTTTTCTGTTTTTAAATTTTTAAATATTCTGTTTACATTTTTTTATTCAGCAGGATTGAGACTACCTATGAAATAAATAACATGTTTAATTTTTCCTCTATGGGAGAGAGAAGTTCTGTGAAAATATTTCCAGTCCACTATCGAAATACTGGTTCAATGACAATAATCTATATGCTAGAGATTTTGAATGACCTCATGCTATGCTGTAGGTTTAGTGTAATAATGTGTAAAATATTTGGATCATAAGACCACTGTTTTAATTAGAGGTATGATTTAAACTTTGTTTAAGACTAAATGGTTGTGCTAATTCAACTTCATCAGTCAATATTCATTACAGTGAATTGCTATTTAATGATTCAAATTATTTTGCATGCATTGCACTGATTGAAGATGCAATGTCTCAGTCCAAAATAGCCTCTGTTATTTTGAGTCTGACTCCCAGCTCTGGTTTCCTCAGCCAGAGGAGTCATCCTCCCTTATCTATCCTATCGAGTCCTTTGAAGAATGTTGTGGTATTTCATTGGTCATCTATTGTTTGACCTCTGGTGAACGGTAGACTAGTCTGCCAATCTCTTCATGGTGCACACTCTCACCCCCCCCCCCCCCCCCCCCCCCAGCAGCAGCAACCAGGCAGGTGAATATTCTCAGCATTCTTTTTATGTCAGGTTTTCTTTAGACTTTAAAGAAAATCAAAATTCTTATAATAATCCAGGTGTGATTTAACCAAGGCACTATATAGTTGATGCAAGTCATCTTATTTCAAAATTTAAAGCTCATTGCAATAAAGGTCAACATGTTGTTTTCTTGTTGAAATGCCTGTTGAAATGCCTGTTGTATCAGGTTGTTAGCCTTCAGATCACCTTCATCTGCTATATTTCTCTCACTCATTCAGATAATGGCATTAGACCATTTTAGGCACAGTCTTTATTTAGCTCATCAAAAAATTGAGTAAGCGATTGCTTTGTACATATTGCAGATATTGGAGAAACAAAATTTCTGGAAGCACTTAGCAAGTCAGGCATTATCTGTGGAAAGAGACAGTCACTGTTTCAGGTCAAAGATTTTTCATTGGATTGCAGGCGGCTGAGGGAAATCTCATTGAAATAAATGTAATTATGAGGGCCATAGATAGGTTAAATAATGAAACCTCTTAGTTTAGTTTATTAGAAACATAAAAATAGGTGCAGGAGTAGGCCATTCGGCCCTTCTAGCCAGCACCGCCATTCAATATGATCATGGCTGATCCTCTAAAATCATTACCCCGTTCCTGCTTTTTCCCCCATATCCCTTGATTCCTTTAGCCCTAAGAGCTAAATCTAAATCTCTCTTGCAAAAAAATCCAGTGAGTTGGCCTCCACTGCCTTCTGTAGCATAGAATTCCACAGATTCACAAGAGAAGGCAGGAACGGGGTACTGATTGGGGATGATCAGCCATGATCACATTGAATGGCGGTAATGGCTCGAAGGGCCGAATGGCCTACTCCTGCACCTATTGTCTATTGCCCTTCCCAGGGCCAAAACCCCCGCAGCATCGGGAAATCTCTACGCATCTACCAGCTAAATGTGGAAGGAATGTCCAGGGCAATGAATGCATACATCTCTAGATCTGCTGAGGACCTTAATGCTGATGTCCTCCATTTAATTGGTAGAAACTCTTAAAAATTAAGTAATCATTCTTCTGAATTTAAAATTGTAGCCACATTGAATACTCATGTACAAAACAAAATCTATCTTTTGTGTATATATTGCATCTTATGGAAATGCTTTATAATTTTAATTGAATTAGTTTTCTTTTTCAGGTTAAGGTAACATATTTCAGATGAAGCTAATTGAAATAGTTTATTAATGTCTATTAATATTTCATTAGTTGCTTAAGGTTACCACAGCATCTAGGTCAACTGGGAATGTTGCCAAAGAATCGGCAGATGGCATTTAACTCAAAAGTGCAAAGTGATGCATGTTGAGAAGTTAAAGAAGAGCAGGAGCCCTGAAGAGTGTTGTAGAACAGTGATCTCTGGGTGCAAGTACATAGTTCCCTGAAAGTGGTGGCACAATTAGACTGGGTTTTGAAGAAGGCAAATGGCATGCTTGCTTTCAACAGTCAGGCCATTGAGTACAAGAGTTGGATCGTCATATTACAGGTGTTCACGCTGTTGGTGAGACCACACATGTCGTATTGTGTGTAGTTCTGGTTGCCATGCTATCAGCAAGGATGTGATGAAGTGCAAAATAAATTTGCAAGGTTGGAATAGAAGGTTTTGAGTTTTAAGGAGAGGTTGGATGAGCTGGGACTGTTTTCCCTGGAGCGAAGGAGGCGGAGGGGTGGCAAAGGACCTTGGTGAGATTTCTAAAATGAGGGGCACAGAGAAGGTGGTTGATAAACCTTTTTCCCAGGGCAGGAAATTGAAAACAAGACGGCATAAGTTTATGGTGAGAGTGGAAAGATTTGAAGGGGAGCTGTGTTTTATACACAGGGTAGTGGGTATATGAAAAAAGCTGCCAGAGGAAGTGATAGGGGCAGGAATAATTAAAGCATTTAAAAGACATTTGGATAGGTACATGAGAAGTAAAGGTTTTGAGAGATATGTGCCAATTGCAGGCAATTAGGACAACCGCTAATGGGCATCTTGCTCAGCATGGACAAGTTGGACCAAAGGGCTTGTTTTCTGTGAAAATCCTGGCGGGCTGCCGTGAACAGTCACCATGAACATTCCCCCCCCCCCTTCAATTTTCAATTATACATAGCACAAGTAGAACTTGGAAACAAATAAAACAGAATCTAAAATTAAGAAATCTATCTCTTTTATCGGCAATAGTCAATAATCCGTCGTTTAAACCTTCTACTATAAATAAATCATTTACACAATGGGAAAGAATAGGAATCAAAATGCTCGGAGACTTGTATGAATTTGGAAAATTATTATCATTTCAACAATTACAACTGAAATATAATTTGAGAAATAATCAATATTTTAAATATCTTCAAATGTGTGACTATCTGAAAAAATACACAAAAGACTATCATAACATGCCTCCAGACTTACTGGACGAAGCAATGAAGACAAAGGCCGAATCAGCAAACCTAATATCATACTTATATAACACTATTTTAAATATAGAAATAACTACAACTGATGGTATTAGAAGAGACTGGGAACAAGAACTAGCTATAAAAATTTCAAAAGAGAGCTGGGATAAACACTTATTATATGTGCATAAATGCTCGATCAATGTAAGACATACTCTAATTCAATTCAAAACATTACCATGAACATTCTAGCAAGCTGCCGAGAAGAAGAACAGAGCTGGCGGCCACCACTATCATGAACACTTTGAAAGGGTTTGATAGGTTAGATGCAGGGAGGATATTATTCCTGGCTGAGGTGGTGGTTTTGAACAGGATGATTGTAAAGGTATTGAGTAAAACATTTAAGGGGCTATCCCACTGCGGCGACCTAATCTAAAAGATTTTTTTTGGTGCATATAATGTTTAAAGGTGCTAAAATAGCAGAGGTTGTGTCTAATCTGAGTTTCAACAAGCTCTAAAAATTTCTGGAGTTACGCAGCAGACCAGGCTGCAACTGTGGAGATGGAAACTGAATTAATGTTAGGGGTTGATCACTTTTCATCAGAATGCTGTCTGTCTGATATGCTGTATCTCCAATTATTTTTGATTTCTAATTCAGTATCTGCAGCGTTTTATTCTTTGTAACCAATGAGAAAAACACAAAGTATTGGTGAGAAAATTAATGCAGAAATTGTTACACAAAAAACATTTCACTCAACTCTGAAATGTATGCTTCTAGATTCAATGACAAAAGGTTATTTCAATTATGATCCTTGCACTTCATGCATAAATCTTCCATTCTTGCTGTTGTCACTTTGTAATCCATTGGTTATAAATGATAATTTCCTGCATGGTATGATCATACTGTTTAATCATCTGTAGAGTGAACAATGAAAATACTAAATGAATGCTGTTGGATAGATTGTGTAAGGGGCTCTTCAATGGATGCATTTCCCCCCCAGATTTTACACACATTTTTATGTGGAACTATTAATGATTTTTTTTCTCCTTTTTGCACTAGGGAAGGATCATGTTTGTAGATTTATTGGCTGTGGAAGAAATGACCAATTTAATTATGTTGTAATGCAGCTGCAGGTGAGTGCTATTAGTAAGTTTTTCACCTTATTCTCGAAATACCTAATTCATAATATAATTAAGGTCGTATGACAAAGAATTGTTCATTTTGATTGATTTCTTGCTCACACAAAGGGTCAGTCTCCTTTGGGAATGATTCCATCACAAGTAAGAATGCTGTTTATGAGGCTGTTTTACATCACACCAGCCTTTTTATTAAATTTAATTGTTTGTTGATTTCCCGGCTCATAATATCAGTACAACAATAATGAATTTCTACTTAGTGATACAGTGTGGAAACAGGCCCTTCGGCCCAACTTGCCCACACCAGCCAACAATGTCCCATCTACACTAGTCCCACTTGCCTGTGCTTGGTCCATATCCCTCCAAACCTGTCCTGTTCATGAACCTGTTTCTTAAATGATGTGATAGTCCCAGCCTCTGCTTCCTCTTCAGGCAGCTTGTTCCATACACCCACCACCCTTTGTGTAAAAAAGTTACCCCTCAGATTCCTATTAAATCTTTTCTCTTTACCTTGAACCTATGTCCTCTGATCCTCGATTCCCCTACTCTGAGCAAGAGACCCTGTGCATCTACCTGATCTATTCTCTCATGATTTTGTACACCTCTATAAGATTCCTTCTCATCCTCCTGCTCTCCATGGAATAGAGACCCAGCCGACTCAATCTCACCCTATAGCTGCTGGCAGCATCCTCGCAAATCTTTTCTGAACCCTTTCAAGCTTGACATATAACATGGTGCCCAGAACTGAACGCAATATTCTGAATGCAGTCTCACCAATGTCTTAAACAAGTGCAACATGACCTCCCAACTTGGTCTAATAAAATGACGTAGAACTACTTTTTAGAAGTAGGACTTGGCTTATTGTCCTTAGTCATCCCATTATTCACTAACTAATATGTTGCATAGCTCCATATATTCACCTTTCCTCCATATTCCCTACACATGTGGTTAATAACAATTTTAAGACATAAAACTTATCCCGTCACCTGCCTTTAAGTTTCATTTTTGGAAGGATATTCGAAATCTGTTTCCTCACCAGACTTGAAAAGCCTGGCCCTAATTTGTCACCCAAACCACCTAACCTACGATAATTATTTCTCCTATTCATGAATTTCAATAAGGCATTGAAAACTTTTAAACTAAAATTAACCCATAACTTCCTAAATTCCCAAATTACAACTGTTATTTATGTAATTCCAACAAATAATTTAACAAATTGTTATGTTGACTTTGCACTACCTCCAACGCAAATGTATCCTCCCTCAGGTCTGGATCTTCTCTAAATACTGAAGGTGTAGTTTTACTAGGTGTGTTTAGCAAAGGCATAACTTTGACCTCCTCCTGCTTAGCTCACCGATTAGAAAGAGGAGCAATCATTCAACAAACTGATTACCGTTTGTATGTGTCAATGACTTTTTAATGATGTATATGTTGGAAGCTAAGATTTGTTTCAATCTCTAGTGCCTTTTGTTTTTCATCATTTGGAAGCTGCTGTTTTTCTTTTAGATATAAAATGAATGGCTTTGGATTTGACTACCATGAAATCCATTTTCTGCAGTATGCCTGTGGTGACATCCTAAGTTAACATCCCACCTTTGTTAACTACATAAAGTTGTGATCCATTTCTCTATCTTCTCAATTGCACTTATCCTGACTTTGACCAAGAGGAAAAACCTAATAAAATGACAAGCAGTCTTTTTTGCCAACCCATTAATTTCTATTTTGAGTAACCCACATGTTTTGACATCTTTGGTGTTTAATGTTTCATCCCCCATCATTTAGCTGTCGGTTTTGCTGTCACAGTAGGCATGGCAAAATGCATTGAACTCATTGAATAGACTCGAGTGTACAGAGTACATTCAGTGGAATACATTTGTGCCATCAATTTCTGTGAACTAATTTTCTTCGAGCTTTGGAGTTAACCCTTAAATGCAGATCAAGTGGGAGGAGAGAAGTGTCAGAGGGAGGAAAACAGTTGAAAAGGAGAGGCAAAGCACAGACAGATTTTACTCAGAGCTGCTGTGGATTTGGAAGCAACAGCAACAAAGATAAGCAAGAGAAAACACTGATTGGCTCTAGCCCAAGTGGAAGGAAAGTTAGAAGTGAGTCAGAGGGGGGAAAACAGTTGAAAACTGAGGAATTTGGTTTGTAAATTGGTAAATTAGGCAATTTATCAGTCAATATAAGCAAGACGGCTCTTAGGAAGCGGCAGTGAGTGAGCGCTTGTGAGGGAAGTGCCCTGTGAGTAAAGTGTGAGTCTTTGGCTCAAGAGTCTTCGGCGAGGAGGCTACGCAAAACGTTGGAGAGGGAGAGACGAAAGAAGGAGATGTCAGGCAAGCTGATTCAGTGTGATGCTTGCAGTATGTGGGAGGTCAAGGACACTGCTGGTGCGTCTGGCTGCTACAAATGTGAGAAGTGCATCCAGGTACAGCTCCTGAAGGACGGTGTTGGAGAACTGGAGAAGCAAGTGGATGACCTCAGGTTCGTCCGAGAAACTGAGTCGTTCCTCGACAAGTCCTACAGTAAGATTGTTACACCTAAGGTACTGGAAGAGAGAAGGTGGGTGACGGTGAGAAAGGGAGGGAAGCATGGAATGCAAACGTCCCCAGGTGTTGTACCTCTTGTGAACAGGTTCACCCACTTAGAAGCTATCTGGACAGAAGACGTTATTACACAGAGCAGCGGACTGGCTTGCGAAGCAAAAGGGGCTGTTGAGCCAAAACCAAATAGGCCAACGTCAGGCAACGTCATTGTAGTGGGAGACTCCATTGTGAGAGGTACGGACAGGGGTTTCTGTGGCAACAGACGGGATTCGAGGATGGTGTGCTGCCTTCCTGGTGCCAGGATCCAGGATGTCACGGACAGAGTGCAGAAAATCCTCAAGGGCGAAGGTGAACATCCAGAAGTGGTAGTGCATGTCGGCACAAACGATGTCGGAAAGAAGGGGATGAATATTCTGCAGCGTGACTTTAGAGAGCTCGGAAAAATGCTGAAAAGCAGGACCTCCAGGGTTGTTATCTCCGGTTTGCTTCCAGTTCCTCGTGCTGGCGAGAGCAGTAACAGGGAGATACGGGACCTGAATGTGTGGATGAGGAACTGGTGCACGGGGCAGGGATTTAGATCACTGGGATCTGTTTTGGGGTAAGGGGGAACTGTACAAAAGGGACGGATTGCATCTTAACAGGTGGGGGAACCAGCATTCTGGCAGGCAGGTTTGCCACTGCTACACGTGTGTTTTTAAACTGAATAAGGGGGGGTTGGGTGTCAAATCGGATAGTCGAGGATGGAGTTAAAGGGAAAGGGTTTCTTAAATGTGTGAGTGGAGAGACAGAGGGGTGTAAAATGAGGGTAGAAGCAATAGGTAGCAAGGTGAAAAGTGGCAGGCAGACAAAACCAGGGCAAAAATCAAAAAGGGCCACTTTTCAACATAATTGTATAAGGGGCAAGAGTGTTGTAAAAACAAGCCTGAAGGCGCTGTGTCTCAATGCAAGGAGCATTCGTAATAAGGTGGATGAGTTGAACATGCAGATAGCTATTAATGACTATGATATAGTTGGGATCACAGAGACGTGGTTCCAGGGTGACCAAGGCTGGGAGCTGAACATCCAGGGATATTCAATATTCAGGAGGGATAGACATAAAGGAAAAGGAGGTGGGGTAGCGTTGCTGGTTAGAGAGGAGATTAACGCAATAGAAAGTAAGGACATTAGCTTGGAGGATGTGGAATCTATATGGGTAGAGCTGCGAAACACTAAGGGGCAAAAAACGCTAGTGGGAGTTGTGTACAGGCCACCTAACAGTAGTAGTGGAGTTGGGGATGGCATCAAACAGGAAATTAGAAATGCGTGCAACAAAGGTAAAACAGTTATAATGGGTGACTTCAATCTACATATAGATTGGGTGAATCAAATTGGCAAGGGTGCTGAGGAAGAGGATTTCTTGGAATGTATGCGGGATAGTTTTCTAAACCAAAATGTAGAGGAACCAACGAGAGAGCAGGCTATTCTAGACTGGGTATTGAGTAATGAGGAAGGGTTAGTTAGCAGTCTTGTTGTGCGTGGCCCCTTGGGCAAGAGTGACCATAATATGGTTGAGTTCTTCATTAGGATGGAGAGTGACATTGTTAATTCAGAAACAAGGGTCCTGAACTTAAAGAAAGGTAACTTTGAGGGTATGAGACATGAATTGGCCAAGATCGACTGGCAATTGATTCTTAAAGGGTTGACGGTGGATATGGCAATGGAAGGCATTTAAAGATTGCATGGATGAACTACAACAATTGTTCATCCCAGTTTGGCAAAAGAATAAATCAGGGAATAAATCCGTGGATAACAAGGGAAATCAGGGATAGTATCAAAATAAAAGATGAAGCATACAAATTAGCCAGAAAAAGCAGCCTACCAGTGCACTGGGAGAATTTCAGAGTCCAGCAGAGGAGGACAAAGGGCTTAATTAGGAAAGGGAAAATAGATTATGAAAGAAAACTGGCAGGGAACATAAAAACTGACTGCAAACGTTTTTATAGATATGTGAAGAGAAAAAGATTAGTTAAAACAAATGTAGGTCCCTTGCAATCAGAAACAGGTGAATTGATCATGGGGAACAAGGACATGGCAGACCAATTGAATAACTACTTTAGTTCTGTCTTCACTAAGGAAGACATAAATAATCTGCCAGAAATAGCAGGGGACCGGGTTCAAATGAGATGGAGGAATTGAGTGAAATCCAGGTTATCCGGGAAGTGGTGTTAGGTAAATTGAATGGATTAAAGGCTGATAAATACCCAGGGCCAGATAGGCTGCATCCCAGAGTACTTAAGGAAGTAGCCCCAGAAATAGTGGATGCATTAGTGATAATTTTTCAAAACTCTTTAGATTCTGGAGTAGTTCCTGAGGATTGGAGAGTAGCTAACGTAACCCCACTTTTTAAAAAGGGAAGGAGAGAGAAAATGAGGAATTACAGACCAGTTAGTCTAACGTTGGTAGTGGGGAAACTGCTAGAATCAGTTATTAAAGATGGGATAGCAGCACATTTGGAAAGTGGTGAAATCATTGGACAAAGTCAGCATGGATTTATGAAAGGTAAATCATGTCTGACGAATCTTATAGAATTTTTCGAGGATGTAACTAGTAGAGTAGATAAGGGAGAACCAGTGGATGTGTTATATCTGGACTTTCAGAAGGCTTTCGACAAGGTCCCACATAAGAGAATAGTATACAACTTAAAGCACACGGTATTGGGGTTTCAGTATTGATGAATATTCCATATATTATTTTAATCTCAACACAGGCACTTGTTCTCTATACAGGCACGTTTCAAATTATTGATTTTATTTAATTACTTGAATCCAACTACCCAATACCATGGTAGATTTGAACTTGAACCTCTTGATGAATGGTCTGGAACTCTGGTTCCTTGTCTATTGATTTAACCCTTCTGTTACCACATCCTGATGAGATCACCAAACAATAGGAAGTTTGAAGATTTTCGTATTCTATTTGCTGCATATAACAACAATAATTTAGGCAGTATTTTATACAGTCCCCAGTGTATAAAGCTGCTTTCTGGGCACACGTTTTACGTAATTGCTATGACCAGATTATATATTGGTGCATTAGAGTCTGAAACTTTGCACAGATTATTTGGGTGCAATATGCCTTCAGTTTAATTTACCAGGAAATTTTCCATTGGCCAAACCATGCTGCATGCATTTTATTCCCTGGTTTTCATTGTCTGATATGACTCAAGACTAATTAAAGAGGTTATATAAGGCACTTCACACGTCTACCATCTTGTGGATAATTTATCCAGTTCATATTTCCTATGGGGAAGGTCACTAGCTTGAAGTTTTCTGTTGCCTCCCTCAAGGATGTATGTGGGAAGTCAGAATGCCTAATTGCATGTTGAATCATTTTTTTAAATGGAGAAATTGTACGGATTATGCTTTGAACTTTCATGAGATATTGGGTCCATGTGTTTCCAGTGCAGGTCACTAGGCAGTGAGCAGTAATGAAGGTCAGTTCTACACTAACTGAAGAGCAATAAGGTCAATTGGAATTCCCTTAATGATAATGCATTGAGACTGGATATCCCCAGTGTGCCAGGGATTAAAATATGTTGACCTCCTTCGGGTATTTGTTCCAATTTGCTTTTTTGGATAGGTCCCATAATAAAATCAAATAAACAATAAAGTACTAATCTTATCATCCATCTATTAACCTTAAAGTGTTTCTTGCAGTTTGCAAAATATGTGCAGAAGTTAGAATCAAATGCATCAACTAACAAACCAAAATAGTGTTCTTTGTCTCCTTTTGTAGCCTTCCTTAAAGAAACTGAATGCCCTTAAACATAGCACCAACAAGATTGTGAGGCAAGTCAAGAAGTAAATATTATGGGGTTGAGGCTATGAATTTATCCGAAAGGAAGATGGAGGTCTGGAGATGTCTGGCCACTGAAATTACTAAGCCACTTGATTTTCACTGATTAATTGGCTGTGCAGAAAAAAAACCTATTGAGAATGAAGAGAGAGTCAAGAGTGTTTAATTGTCATATGTACCGAAATAGAACAATTAAATTACTCAAGGAATTTATTATCATGAGTGACAAGATTACTATATTTTCAGGCCTTTAATAAATATTTATTTGCATTCATTTCAGGGTCGAAATCTTGCAGATCTACGTCGCAGCCAGTCGAGAGGTACCTTTAGCATCAGCACTATTCTACGACTGGGAAAACAAATTCTTGAAGCAATAGAAAGTATTCACACTGTGGGCTTTCTTCACAGGGACATCAAACCTGTAAGTAATTCGGAGAGCATTTGCAACTGAATTAACTGTTGTGTGTTAGTTTTAAGTTCATCAGGCTTGAGTTTGAGAATTGGCAGCCATTTACAGCTCGGCCTGCTGAATCCATGCCTCTGTGTAGGAGGAATCGAGCGTGTCCCACTCCTTTGCCCTGAAATGTAGAACAGTACAGCACCAGAACTGGTCCGTCGGCCCACACAAACACGATTCAAAGACCATTACTTATCTACCTGCACATAACCCATATCCCTCCATTCCCTGCATATCAATATGCTTATCCAAAAGTATTTTAAATACAACTACTGTATCTGCTTCAACCACCATCCCCAGTAGTGCATTCCAGGTACTCACCAACCTGATCCACCCATCTTCTTTAAACTTTGCCCCTCTCACCATATTTGAACCTGGGAAAAAAATTCTGACTGTCTACCCTATCTATGCATTGTCTCCTTTGGTGGGACAGGTTTAGTAGAGCAGCTGCACCACAGCTCCAGAATCCTAGATTCCAGCCTGATTTCCAGTACTGCTTGTGTGAAATTTGTACGTTCTCCCAGTGACTGCATGTTCTCCCTGCTTCCTCCATGCTACCTGCCCCTTCACCCATCTTTGTATCATCTGCAAACCTGGCCACAAAGCCATCAATTCCATCATCCAAAGCAAGATATAATGTGTAAGGTAGCGGGCTCAACACCGACCACTGCGGAACACCTCTAGTCATCGGCAGCCAACCAGAAAAGGCCCCCTTTATGCCCACTATTTGCCTTCTGCCATTCAGCCAACCTTTTATCCATTCTAGTATCTTCCCTCTAATACTGTGGGGTCTCTTCTTGTTTAGCAGTCTCACTTGCGGCACATTGTCATAGGTTTTCTGAAAATCAACTGTAAACAATATCCACTGACTCCCCTTTGTCTATCCTTCTATTTACTTTCTCATACAATTCCAAAAGATTTGTCGGGCAAGATCTCCCCTTCTCAAAACCATGCTGACTTTGGCATATTTTATCATGTGCTTCTAAGTACTTGGCAGCCTCACCTTTAATAAGGACTCTAAAATCTTACCAACCACTGAAGTCAGGCTAACCAACCTACGATTTCCCCTCTTTTGCCTCGCTCCCTTCTTGATCAGTGAGGTAGCATTTGCAATCTGCCAGTCCTCTACGACCACTCCAGTGATTCTGGAAAGATCACTACTAATGCCTCCACAATCTCTAAAGCTATCTCTTTCAGAACCCTGGTGTGCAGTCCATCTTGTCCAGGTGACTTATCCACCTTCAGATCTTTTAGCTACCCAAGCACCTTCTCTTTAGAAATAGCAACTCCACTAACTTCTGCCCCCTTACTCTCTTGAATCACCATGGACTCATCTTGTTTAGCAGCC
This sequence comes from Leucoraja erinaceus, assembly GCF_028641065.1. NCBI lineage: Eukaryota > Metazoa > Chordata > Chondrichthyes > Rajiformes > Rajidae > Leucoraja > Leucoraja erinaceus. The sequence continues at coordinate 58,366,208 of NC_073385.1, forward strand.
TCACGTGCGGCACTTGATAAGTTCAAAAGTTAGTAATAAGAGCAGAATTAGGCAATTCGACCCATCAAGTCTACTCTGCCATTCAATCATGTCTGATCTAATTCTACCACTCAACCCCGTCCTCCTGCCTTCTCCTCATAACCCCTAGCACCTGTACTAATCAAGAATATATCTCTACCGTAAAAATATCCATTTACGGCCTCCCCAGCCTTCTATGGCAATGAATTCCACATTTTAACCATCCTTTGACCAAATAAATTCTTCCTCATCTCCTTCCAAAAGGGGAATGTCCTTTTATTCTGAGGCTGTGACCTCTGGTCCTAAATCTCCCACTTGTGGAAACATCCTCTCCACATCTACTCTTATCCAAACCACTTTATTAAAGGTCTTCTGGAAATCCCAGTAAACAACATCTACTGACTCCTCCGTGTATCTTGCTATATACGTCCTCGGAGAATTCCAACAGATTTATCAGGTTAGGTCTCCCCTTCACAAAACCATGCTGACTTCAGCCTATTATAGCCTTACTAGTCCTCCGAATATGCATCACCTCACATTTTTCAAGAATAAATTATATCTGCCATCCCTTGTCCATATTGCCAACCAATTAATGTTGTTCCATGGTCAAAATTTATCTTTACTATCAACAACTGCCATTTTCATGTCATTTACAAACTTATTAATTGTATCTTTTATATTCGGATGAACATTGCTAACATAAATGACAAAGTGTCAGAGTGCCAGCACCTGTCCTGATACTACACCAATGGTCACAGGCTTCCAATGATAAAAAATAACCTTGGACCATCACCTTCTGCTTTCAAGCCAAATTCAGATCTAATTTCCAATATTGCCCTGGATCTTATGGGGTTTTGAAATCAATCTCCCACATGGAACCTTGTCAAAGGTCAATGTTTGTAGACGACCTCACTGCTCTTGTTTACACACTTAGTCATCTTCTTGAGAAACACAATCAACATGGTCGGATAGGATTTCCTTCATCAGAAACCCATGGTAACTCCCTGAACAACTCTCCAAGTGTCCCCAACTCTCCAGGTGTAGATTTATCCTGATCTTCACAATGTTTTCCAATAACTTCACAACTCGCTGGTCTGTCCTTACTTCTCCTTGCCTTTATTGCTGAATTAAGGTTTTATGTCCACTGTCCTCCAGTCACAGGGCACCTTGCTGTTCCTAAGCTCTACTCATAGGGCCTTATTTGAAGATCTTTCCGTATCCTATTTCGTTTCTGCAGTAACTCCCTCCTGCAATAATATTGTAATATCAATTATTTTATACTTCATCAACTTTCTCATCTGAAGATTCCATTCTTTGGAATATTGAGTTCCCAATCCTGTTTTATTTAAATGTTAACTCTCCTTCCCATTCCCATACTGACCTTTCTGTCCTGGAACGCCTCCATTGCCAGAGTGGAGCCGCACACAATTCGGAGGAACAGCACCTCATATTTCACTTGGGTAGTTCACAACCAAACGGTATGAATGTTGAATTTTCTAATTTTAGGTAAATTCTACATTCTACATGCACTCCCTTGCCCCCTCCCCTTGCTCTCGCCCATCCCTTTTTTTTTTACTAAAACTCAGTTAACTAGTTCCACAGTTCGCAATGATGTATCTCTCCTGGAATCACACTGTTCCTAGCCAACAATTGGCCTATCAGAGAACCATCTGTTGCCGGCCCTGAATGGTCTTTTCTTGCTCCTAGTTCTTTTCCTCCCGCATCCCCCATCCCTCCAACTATCAGTCTGAAGAAGGGTCCTGACTCAAAACATCATCAATCTGCTGTCTTACCCACTGGGTTACTGCAGCCTTCTGTGCCTATCCTGTTTTTTTTTAAATTGTAAATCAGTGATAGTAATGATAGCAAAGTGGTAGTCGAAGGCCCAAATAGATGCAGTCCAGCCTTGCCTTTCTCCCAAGTGCATTGTCAAGTCTGTGTGTAATGTTTCTACGAGAATAATGATCTACATTTGAATGTCCCTCACCCACTACTGTAATCCTACTGTGTTCCATTTTCCTGCCTATTAAATGGAATTGGTTTTCCTTCTATATTTATCTGTTGATTGGTATGGGACAGGATGGGTACAAATTTGACTGATATCAGCAAGCAAAGCATTCATTCAGAAAGGTTTGAGCCATAAGCTGAATTCTCTAGTTGCTGCCACAATCTACTGACTTGGGCAAGATCATTTTTCTGAACCAAGCATGACGTGTTGATAATTAAGATGTAATATGGTTTGGGGAATATGTTACCATAGTGCAACCACTGAAGCAGACAATGTAAGTAGTTTCATTATGTAATTGGATGTTTTTTGGACTTAATGGAGTGTGGTCTATCTTAAGCAATTAATAGTATGCAGCTGACATCACAGAAGTTGGTAGTTTCTTAAAGAACATTTTGGCTGATAAACTAATAATAATATTTGGTTGTGTTGGCTTGCTTATTGAATGCAAAATTTAATTTAACCAACCTTCCCTGTTTGTGGTGGGACTGGCTAGTTATTTTTACACTCACAGTCAAATCAGCTATTAATGAGCAGTCATCAGCATTGATAGCTGTGTCACTCTGGATTCCCTTGGCCTTCACATTACCTTTGTTCTCTTTTATAAAAGTAATATGACAGGAGATGTGAAGACCAAGACCCCTACCCAGTTCCCATCTCTGCAATTTAAAACACATTTGTTTTCTCACTTATTATTATGTATTAAATATAATGTTGGGCAAATTGACCTGGGAGAGATAAAGACCTATAATTAGTTATTTATCCATGACTAACTTCTTCAGGAGACTATTTACCTGGAACCTTGTATTGCACTGCTGTTAATTGTTCCTTTGACTCCATTTGAGACAAGAATGCCTTTGCTTAGAAATATTACAGGAACTTTTATTTCTGGGGAACATGGATAGATGATGTTTCAGCTTGGGACCCTTCTTCAGACTGATTGTGGTGGGTTGGGGAGGGGGGAGGGAGGTAAGAAAGCTGGAAGAAAGGAGGGCAGGGCAAAGTCAGACGTAATGTGTGGATACAGGTCGGGGGAGGGGGTGCTTGATTGGCAGATGATTGGACTAAGGCCAGAGATGAATAAACAGGTGTGAGACACTTGGGTCTTCGCTTCATCTTACCAATGTAAAGGAGGGCAAATCGGGAGCACCAGATGCAGTAGATGGGATTAGAACCTCTGTCTTACCTGGAAGGGCTGCTGGGTCCCCTGGGTGGAGGTGAGGGAGATGGTATAGGGACAGGAGTTACATCTGTAGTTGCAGGGAAAAGTAGCTGGAAGAGGTTGTTGGATAGGAAGGCATGAGTGAAATAAGGATCTCTGTGAAGATGGAAAGAAGTGGGAATGGAAAGTTATGACAGGTGGTGGGGTCATGCTGGAAGTGGGGAAACGTCGGAGAAGGATGTGTTGGATACGGAGGCTGGTGGGTGAAACCGCAGGAGATGTAGCACCTGTTCCTATACCACCTCCCTTACATCTATCTAGGGACCCCAGAAGTCCATCCAGGTGAAGCAGAGGTACACGTACACCATCTCTAATGCCTTTATGTCGGCGAGACCAAGCATAGACTTGGCGACCATTTCGCCGATCAATTGCGCTTGGATTTGCCTACTGGATTTCCAGGTTTCTAAGTTGTCTTCCAGGTCGTCTTTCCAGGTTTCCAGTCGTCCTCCCATTCCCAAACTGACCTTTTCTGTCCAGGGTCTCCTTCGAGTGAGGCACATGCAAACTGGAGGAACAGTATCTCGTATTCCGTATGGGTAGCTTACAATCCAACGGTACGAGCAATTCTCCAATTTTGGGTAACTAACCAACCCCCCCCCCCCCCCCCCCCCGCTTCTTCTCAGCTCCTGCCCCCCCACAACCTGGACTCCCCTTCCACCTTTATTAATTTCTCTAGTTTCATCTTTTGCAACTTTTCAACCCCTTTGTCTCATGCCTTCTGCCTTTACATCTCTGGCCTTTAGTCCTAATATCTGCCTATCAAACCCCACTTCACCTGTATCCACCTATCACTTGCTAAGCTTTGTGCTGCCCCATCTATCTTGCAGCTTTCTTTGCTCACCACTACAAGCAGCCTGAAGAGGGATCCCAACCCAAAAACATGACCGGTCCATTTTCTCCAGAGATGTTGCTTGAGCCTCTGAGTTACTCCAGCACTTTGTGTCTAATTTGTTAGAGAATACCCTCTCTTTCCTTCCATGGCCAGCAAACTTTCTCCTTCCCCTAATTGGCATCTCAAGTTTTATTTTAATGAGGAACACTGTACAGCTGTAAATGTGTGCTTTCGATTACAAGGACTCAGTGCACAGACGTTTTTCATCCTGTGTGACTTTACAGCTATAATTCTAAGTCTTTTTAACTTGTAACTGTGAAAGTAATTGTGAGGTTTGTGCCAATTTATTCACTAAATACAGCAAAATGTTATGTTTAATTTTCAGTCAAACTTTGCAATGGGCCGCTTTCCAAGCACCTGCAGAAAGTGTTTCATGCTGGACTTTGGTTTGGCACGACAGTTCACAAATTCCTGTGGAGACGTTAGACCTGTAAGTATTTTCTTTTGAAATGTGAATAATTGTATTGGGCAGAGCTGAATTATGCAGTTGGTTATGCCTGTACCATTTTGACCTGCTTTGCCGGCTCAAAGGGCCAAATGGCCTCCTCCTGCACCTATTTTCTATATTTTCTATTGCACTTCCAGTTGTAAGCGAGGAAGGATCTCTGCATGAACTTGGTGGCAATATAATAAGGGGGTAGGAGACCCTGGTACAACAAATTGAACTTCACTAGATGGGTCATTGGCAAGAGCTGCTTTATAGTACTGATTATATAACCTCCCGTCACTCTGCTAAAGATTGATGATAGGGAATTCAGGCAGTAATTAACTGCAATGGATTTTTCTTGCTATTTGTGACAGGACATGTCTAGGGACTTTTTATATTTTTGGCGAGATACAATACAAACAATTTATTACAATACAATTTATTTGTTGTCATTTGAACCCAGAGGTTCAAATGCAATTTGGTTTCTGCAGTATTACAAACAAGAAGAAGAACCAAGACACAACACAATTTACACAAACATCCATCACAGTGAATCTCCCCTCACTGTGATGGAAGGCAAAGTCTTATCTCTCTCCTGCACTCCTCGTTCTCCTCCCGATGTCAGAATCAAAGCCCCTAGCGGGCGATGGTAAATAAATCCCGTGGCCATTAAAGCCGCGCGGGGCGATGCAAGGCCGCGCTCCGGGTCTTGGTGTTGGCACCCCCAGCGGGTGCTAACAAGTCCCGCGGCCATTTAAAGAGATGTTGCTGTTGCAGCTCTATCGGAACAAACACCTGGCAAGTTTATAAGGTAGTTTTGGAAATGGCAGTTCAACACCATCCAGGACAAAGCAGGCAATTAGATTTACACTCCCTACCACCTTGAAAAGTAACTCCCATCATCACTGACACAACATCGCAGCAAAGACTGTAGTCTATGCGAAGCATTGCTGCAACTTGCCACGGATTTTTCAAAGCACTTCCCGCACCTGCACCCTCTCTAATATTCATGCAGTTATTATGCATCAATTATTGTATTAGCAGTTTGTGAGTTTTCCCTCTTAACACAGTTCAATATTTAGACAAATTTAAAGTAATTGCTGTAATTATTGCAAGGCGAGCTGCACGAGATGGGTGATCTATGCTTGCCTGGTAGGATGCATGTGGGGGTGGGTTGTTGGATGTTACCAGTCTAAGTTTGCTACGTCCTGTTTTATGTTAACTGCATTCCTTTCTTGCTTCTCCCACCCAACAAATTCTACTCTTTTGAGTCTTAAGAAATATTAGCAGTTGCTTGTGATGTGAAGGTGAAAATACTCCTACTATCACGAATAAAAGAGGAATGACGTGACTTTCACTGAAACAAAAAAAAATTGTCAATATACATCTTTTTTTTAACAAATAATAGCAAATAAAGTACAATGTATTGTTTATTTACAGTTTCCCTGTGATGTGAATAACATAATCAAGACGTCTAAACAAATTGAAGACAATTGACTATTATATCTAGTATCCCCTTTATTGTTACTTTTTCTTATAAAATGGTTTGAGGAAGCAAATGGATATCAGAGCATCAATCGTTGTTATTTGTGTTAATTTGTTTCAATAATTCCCTGTTTCAGTCGTATAATTATTCACACGTTCTATTGTCATCCAGGGTTCCCTGGACGTTGCCTTTTGACCTTAAAAGAGGACCCTGAATGCTCACTATCCTTTCAATGCCTCTCAATGTGCCGATGTAAAATTAAGTGCAAGGAGATAATACCAGTCTATGTTTGCTAGATCTTGTTTTATTTTACAGAAATTTGCCTCTTTGTTCCCCCAGTCCACTTCCACAATTTTGATCCATCCAAATCTTGTCCCATAAACAGTAACGCTCCCTCCCTCATTGGTCTAACTCCATACTGTGCCAAAGAGCTCTGCTGGGCGCACCTTAAAAACTCTATTCTCCTCACCTTTTATGTGAAGACTATCCCCAGTAAATATTCGGGTAATTGTATTCCCTATTTTTGAATCACATCTCTTTGCTATTTATCTATATATCCATTCTTTTATCTTCTATTAATTGTTAGGTGGTCTGCGATACAACTTTGTTCCCAATCTCTACCCATATGACCTTGTTTGAGACGCTTCTGTGCGTATCTTCCCTCAATGTACTTCATGGTAGTATATAGAAGGATGGAGGTGGTGGAAGGTTGTTTTGGGACTGAAGGGCTCTGACAAGTGGTATGCCTCAAGGATCTTTGCAGGGCCCCATTGCTTTTGTCATCTACATCAATGAGTTGAATGAGAATATATAAGGCATGATTAGCAAATTTGTAGAAGACACCTAAATGGGTTATCGTGGAGAGTAAAGATGGTTATCAAGAAATATAATGGAATCTTGATTAGCTGTGCAAGTGGGCCAAGGAATGGCTAATAGAGATGAATACAGACAAGTGGGAGGTGCTGCATTTTGAGAAATCAAACCAGGGCAGGATCTTTGCAGCGAACCGTAGGGTCTTGAAGTATTGTAGGGCAGAGGGATCTGGGAATGGAACCACATCTTTCCCTGAAAGCCGCATCGCAAGTAGACAGGATGATGGAGATTTTTTGCATACTGGCCGCCTTCAGTCAGGGAATTGCATATAGAAGTTTGAACATTATGTTAGAGTTGTCCAAGAAGTTGGTGTGGTGACATTTCTAGTATTGTATTCGGTTGTAGTCACCCTGCTATAGGAAAGATCTAAATATGCAGGAAGAAAGGGTGCCGAGAAGATTTACAAGGATGTTATCAGGACTCAAGGGCTTGAGCTATAGGGTGATGTTGGGTCAGTTAGGACTTCATCCCTTGGAGTGCAGGAGACTGAGGGGTGATCTTATAGACGTATATAAAATCAAGAATGGAATAGATTGAGTTAATGCAGAGAGTATTTTTCTCCAGTGTAGAACTAAAGGGCATAGGTTTAAGGTGAGAGGGAAAAAAATTAATAGGAACCTGAGGGGCATCTCGTTCACCCAGAAGGTGGTGTGTATTGTATGAGATGCCCGAGAAGATGGTTGAGGCAGGTATTGTGACATCTATAAATAACTTGGAATAATGCAAATGGGTTGGTGAGTTAAGGGCCTGTCCCACGAGCATGCGACCTGCATGCGGCAAGCACGACCAAACCGGAAGCGGGGGCCGCGCGGAGATTGAGTGATCCCCGTACAGGACAGGTCCCACCAGCATGCGCCTGCACGCAGCGAGTGCAACCAAACCGGAAGCGGGGGCCACGCGGAGGTCGAGTGAGTGACGTGAAGTTTGAGCGAAGTCCGTCGGAAGTTTGCACGTGACGTACGGTGTCAAGACGTTGCGCACGCCCGTCAAGATGGTGTGTATGGCGTCAAGGTGGCTGCGGGCCGGCAGGCCGTTGCCGCGCGGAATTTTTGAACATGGGTCAGTTTTTCGGAGCGCGATGTCGGGACCAGCTCCGCACAACTCCATACGGCTCCAGCGATCGAAATGGGACCGGCCCCGCGAGGCCGTACGGCTCAAGCGACCGCGTTAGATCGCGCTTGCCGCATGGAGTTACATGCTCGCGGTGCAGGCCCTTAAGTTTGTAGATAACACCAAAATAGGTAGAGTTGTGGACAGTAAGGAAGGCTGTCAAAGGAAACAACTGGATATAGATAATCTGCAGAAATGAGCAGAGAAATAACGGATGGAGTTCAATCCAAGCTGGTGAGGTGTTGTACTTTGGGAGATCAGATGCAAGGGAAAGTATACAGTTAACGGCAAGACCATTAACAGCATTGATGTACGGAGGGATTGTGGTCTCCAGGTGCACAGCTGCCTGAAGATGGCAGTGCATGTAGTGGTAGAGAAGGACTGTGGCACATGTGCCTTCATTGATCTGGGCATTGAATATAAGAATCAGGAAGTCATGTTACAGCTTATGGTTAAGCTAAATTTGGAGTATTATGTGCAGTTCTGGTTGTTGCAATAAAAGAGGTAAAGGCTTTGGAGAGGGTGCAGAAAAGATTTAACAGAAGACTGCCTGAGTTAGAGGGCATTAGCTGTAAGGAGAGGTTGGTCAAACTTGGAATGTGTTCTCTACAACACCGGAGGTTGTGTAGAGACCTAATAGAAAAATATAAAATTATGAAAAGCATAGATAGAACCTTCTTCCCAGGGTGGAAATGTTAAAGACTAGAGGGCAGAGCTTTCAGTTGAGAGGGGGCAAAGTTTCAAGGAGATGTATAGAGAAAGTTTTTAATGCAGAGTGGTGGGTGCCTGGAATGTGCTGCCAGGCATGGTGGTGGAGGCAGATATGAGTGTGGCATTTAGATAGGCACATGAATATGCAGGGAATGGATTATGTCCTGGCTGAGGAGATTAGTTTAACTTGGCACCATGTTTGGTGTGGATATTGTGGGCCGAAGAACCTATTCATATGATTTACTTTTCTATGTTTAATAAAAGAGAACAATTTATTGCATATAGCTCAATGAGTCATACTGACAACGTTGAAATGGGCTCAGCGCTGAAATGAAGCAGTACCAGAAAAGAAAGCAGTGCTTTCTCCCATAAGTCGTATGGGAACTTGCATCTTTAGCATCTGCATAAGGAATTGTTCTAACTTTTCTGCTCCACTCAGTGAGTTTCTAATTGGATCTGGAATCACCTTTGAGAAAATGGCCATCAATGATCAGACCACTCAACTGAAAGAAAACAGGTTCTGTGGTCCCTGCAATTTTTCCTTCTCGCTCATTCTGAACTTGTATTCCAACTTTCCGAATCTTCCAGTAATGTTCCTCTTGGGTAATAAATAATAAAACTGCAGTATATACTTAATTATTTTCACAATTATGTACTTTACATGATCACTATTTTTATTCAAAATGTATATGAATGCATATTCTTGACATAAGAGAAACTAATTTGTTGGACAGGACCTGGGAGCATATGGTACACACTTGAGAGATTGAATGAATTGTGAGAATCCATTATGTACAAGGAAAAATATATTTAATAATCGGAGAGATCATTATCTTCATCTGCACTTTTTAAAACTAGTTGTGTAACTTTATCCTTGCATGCAGTCTTTTTAAAAACCCTTTATTGGAGCCAGTCAAGATTAATGGGAACAAGAGAAGAATATTGATTTGAATGGGCGGATGGGATATGACTTTATTGACTGATGAAGCAGACAAAAATTTCAATGCTGTACTTTTGCTGGTTAAGTTGATTGTCGAAGGTTGAAATAAACTGAAACAAAACCATGATTATGCTCTTCTATATACAATAATGATTTTATTCACACCTACAAAAATACCCCCAGTTTAAAAAAAAACGTCTCAAATATTCTTAACATCAGTAGTCTCATCTGGAACCTAGATCAGACTACATTTGTATAGTTGACCCCTTGCAGTGTTACATCTCATAAGCCTATCAGGCATACACAATGAACTATGGAGGAACAGCACCTCATATTCCGCCTGGGTTGCTTGCGTCCGTATGGCATGAACATTGAATTCTCCCAATTTTGCTAGCCCTTGCTGTCTCCTCCCCTTCCTTAACCCTCGAGCTGTCTCGGGCTCCTCCTCCTCCCTTTTTCCTTCCTTCTCCCCCCCACCCTCCATCAGTCTGAAGAAGGGTTTTTCCACCCATTTCCTTCGCTCCATAGATGCTGCTGCACCCGCTGAGTTTCTCCAGCATTTTTGTGTACCTTCGATCTTCCAGCATCTGCAGTTCCTTCTTGATACACAATGAACTGCTTTCCTTTATTTTGTTTTGATTTATATCCTTGTACTGCATTGCAGTCTTAGAGCATGAATGCATTAGCAGTCGACAGGACTGACAAATAAAGGATGTGGTCAAAGAATTGCATAATTTGCACGTACAACAAATTTTAAACTTTAATTCAATTGTTTTACTAAGCAACAGAGGGTATACATTATAATTTCTGTTTATCTTGCTGAAAAATGACTCTTAGATGTTGGCTGGCAATGGTTGTATAAGGAAACAAATAAGACTGGATGCTGAATCTGAAATGAAAACAAATTATAGAAAGATTCCGTCAATCAAGCCGCGTCTATGGAAAACAAACCAGTTAATGATTTGGGTCAATATTCATTTGGGTCAATATTCTTCCTCAGAACAGTGTAATACAAAGAGTATTAGCCACTTGACCAACCACCAGCAGGAACTACTCCGATCTCCATGCTGAGGTTCAATGTGCTGCCTGCTGAGCACCACCCTGCATGCTACAGAATTGCTAGTGAGGGATCAGTGGGGTCTGACCCATTACATATATTAAGAATTCATCCACCATGTATATCAAAAATTAACATTGTTCAGCGGGTTAGGCTGCACCTGCAGGAAGAAAAAGAGTTAACGATTAGGTCAAAGTCTCTTCATGAGAACTGGGAAGATCTCCTTAAACAAGACAAATGTTTTACCATTGTCACTCGCTCATCTCTTCCAACAAATGAGGCCTGACCTGCTGAGCATTTCCAGGTTTGATTTTTCATAAAGTAGATGACTGGTTTCATGGATTTGGAGGTGGCTATTAAAGACAATATGGGGCTGTGAACCCTTGCACAGATGGGACAGTTGCACCTGACAAGTTTGGCGTGTGGTTTGTAAAAGTTTCTGCTTGCACAGGGCCTCTTTGAGCTTCCAATGCATGACATTGGTTCTGAATATCATCCAATATGCCCCTTATCCACTTTGCGCAGCCATAGGCCGACGACTTGGAGGCGGATGTCTTGCATTTCTTCAGGAGGTCTTTGAATCCTTTAATCTTCTTTTACCTGGTAATCTTCTATGACCGCCTTCAGAGAGTCTGTTCCAAGAGTCCTACCAGGAATGCAAACAAACCTAAGATACTGCCTGAGAGAAACTTAACATATAATTAACTTTTCCTGTTGACTGAAATTGTCATTGCCACTTTTTAATTTTCAGAACAAGTCACTCACTCATTTCTTCTGCAGGTCAGGAATTTCATTTTTGTAAACAAGGAAAGATTTGTTCAGTTTCATTATTTCCAATTGACCAAGAACTCTGAGAAATACAAACTGCTGGAGGAACTCAGTAGGTCAGGGAGCATCTGTGGAAGACAAAGGGCAGACTTTATTCCAGGTTGGATCCTTCTTCTGAAGACCTTGTCTGTCCATTTCCCTCCACAGAAGATGCCAGGCCCATTGAGGACCTCTAATAGTATGTTTTTTGCTCAATATGCGACCATCTGTAGTCTCTTGGTGCATAATTAAGAACTCTACAGCCTTTAAATTTCAAAGCAAAATTAATTGAAATTTAATGGGTTTAATGTAAAAAACCCGAAAATGTAAAAAAATCTGCCACATAGAAGCTCGGCAAGCTGAACACAAGTTGAAAATCTTAAGACAGATAGATTCTGGCTTGCACTGAATGTCCCTTGAACCACTTTCACCTGTGCTTGATTAGTTAAAGTGCATTTGCTTAAATTATGCTGAGCTTGCTCATTAAACAATGAAAGAGTGGAAATAAATCATTTGCTTCTATTGGATTAATTCAGAAACAAGTAATGAGCACATTTGCAGACTGTGTCATTGATGGAGGGACTACCAGAGTTCATTGTTCCAGTATTGAGAGAAGTACTTGGTTGTCACTTTCACTTTCTACTTGAACAAACATAGTTTGCTATTGATTAATTCTATTTTCTTTCTGGGTTTTTTCCCCCAGCCTCGGGTGGTGGCAGGGTTCAGAGGCACGGTGCGCTATGCATCAATCAATGCACATAAAAACAGGGTAAGTAATGATCCTTTACTGAAAGGTTAATATGTGCAAAACATACATTTGTTGACAAAGTTATGAACACAAATAGTGGCAGCTTTCCATGATCAACACTGAGATTCCCTAATGACTAAAACTAGTAGTATTTGCGTCAAATGGAAATGACAAGAAACTCATTTAATGGTCACCTTTTTCAGTTTTGAATATTCTGAGGGAAATATGATATACATTCTATTCCGACATATAACTTGGAGGTGTTTCTGTTCCCAAGATGTTATTCTTGGCCAAATGGCAGAGATTGCTGAAATAAGTTGCTGTAACTAATCTTAGAACATGTACTAAGAACATAGTGCATATTCTGGCATTACAATATACCAGGGGATGGGGTGGTCATTTTTTGGGGTTTGTGAATGCATTAAAAGCATAAGCAAATGAAAGTGAATGTTAATCACACAAGATTGCCCACAACTGGATGGAGAGGATCTTTTTGAGTGTCGGTGAAGATGCGCACCTTTATGTGGATGCTGAATATTTCACTACACCTGACCAAATTCATTCTTGGAGTGTGGAGGCCCTTGCCCTGACTGGTATTTAATAACCTTACTATGGGTGCTTATCTGTACGGAGTTTGTATGTTCTCCCCATGACCTACGTGGGTTTTCTCTGAGATTTTCGGTTTCCTCCCACACTCCAAAGATGTACAGGTTTGTAGTTTAATTGGCTTGGTATAAATATATATTATCCTTGGTGTGTGTAGGGCAGTGTTAATGTGCGAGGATTAGTATTTTAAATTTCAAGATCTGGATGATTATTTTCGTAAGCTTTGATCTGCCTGTCCCGCTCCAGGTTTAAACAGAGCGCTGTCGGTTTAACGCGTGGGAATTTTAACGAAGATCTGTCGGCTCCAGCGCTATGGGTTCTAAATATAGCGCTACTGGCTGCAGCGCTATGGGCTTTACACATAGTGCTATGGCCACAGTGCTATGGGTCACAGACTGTTCGGGAAAATTCTCGTATAACAATGAGTCTTTGGGATTTTCTTTCTCAGTGGAAGATGAGCCTTTGCGTATTTTTCAGGCAGTGGTAGAATTCTGGATAAGCCTAGTGGTGAAAGGTTACCAGTGGGATTGCAGTTACATTGAGATTGGCCTTGATTTTACAGAACGGTGGGTGGGTCAATGGGAAGAGGGAGAAGGAGAGGGAGGGATGTAGAGAGGGAGAGGAGGGAGAGGGAGAAGGAGGGATGGAGAGGGAGGGAATAAGAGAGGGTGTGAGAAAAAAAGGGAGGGAGATAGAGAAGAAAGGAGGGAGAGAGGAGGGAGTGAGGGAGAGGGAGGCTTCCAAAATGGCTTCCACGTCATCATCTGGTGCTAAAAGCAGGAAGCAGCCATTCAAACAGCAGTATACAAAGAGATGGCAATGAACACTCTCAAGTAAGGTGCATAGAAGACGTCAATTGGTAGCAGTTATGCATTCTTGTACTCTCACATGGGTATGACCGCTCATAAAAAAAAAAACGAAATGGAACCGCGTAAAAATACAGATTTCCTCAGCAAAATACTGATTTTCAGGTACTAGAATACTGAAATGCACTGACAAAACTTGGCAGTTCTGGAGTAGTAGTCCAAACATTAATCAAGCCTCTGTCTTGCTCTTGTAGTTATTGATTTTATCTGACTTTTTCATTTAGACTTCTTACAAATGAGATCCTCAATGTGAACAATAGGGCATGATTAGCACCACCACAGAATGGCTGTGATGTTTTCGATAAAATCATTTTTGAGGATGCAAGCCATTTCATAAATATTTTGTCCATGAAGTAAATGTGTTAAATATGCATCGGCTTCAGATGGACAAAGATAATGTGGAAACAAAAACAACAAAGCATTCATGATATCAGAGAATGAAAGAAATGATACTTAGATTTTATTCATTTTATTCTTTGCAATCCTACCAGCAAATACACTCACTCCAGTCATTTTTTAGCATTGGAAAGGAATTGTTACTTCCAGGACACTAACATATTCCATTGTTATCAATGCCTATTTCCTTTTTCCATGATATCCTTGGAATCATGGGAGATGCAGCAATGGTTAATATTACTCCTTCACAAAATCCAGCATGCTAAAAAAAACCTGAAATTACTGGTATGTCCTTTCAATTTGGTGTAGTGGATTTACAGCACAGCATGATCTCCTCTACGCTGGAGATGCTAAACTTGGGTTGGACAACCAAATTGCAGAACAAACATCCTCAGTCTGCCAATAAGGCCCTGAGTTTCCATTTGGCCATCACTTTAACTCTCCATCCCACTGTTTTTCTGACCTCTGTCATCAACCTCCTATACTTTTCCATTGAAATTTAAAACACGTTTGAGAAACATCAGCTCCACATTGGAGCAGTCGGAACTCAACACTTCAAACACGAGCATTGTCAGCAATGTCTTATTTTCAGATTTCTGTCAGCTACATTATTTACCTATTAAAATTTGCAATTGATCTGCTCTGGATTAATCATCTATTAAAATGTATGGGATTAATAATGATTTAATTTTATAGATTTGGAACTGGTTTACTGATAGAAGACAGAGCGTTGTGGGGGAAGGACAATATTCAGGCTTGAGGTCTGTGACCAGTAGAGTTCAGCAGAGATTTGTGCTGGGATCACTGCTGTTGCTGTCAAAGTATACAGTGGGATATAGTTCAGCTACAGAAAAAAGGGAGAAATTGTAGCTGGTGATTAATCTGAACAAATGTGAGGTGTTGTACTTTGGTGTACAGAGGTGAACATTTTGTTGTTCACCATTGATGTACAGAAGGATCTTGGGGTGCAAGTCTATAGGTCCCTGAAAGTGGCAATGCAAGTAGATAGAATGGTAAATAAAGCATGTGATAGGTTTGCTTTCATAGATCAGGGCATTGAGAATAAGAGTCAGGAAATCATGATGCAAAGATACAGGATTTTGGTTAGGCCACATTTGGAATATTGTGTGCAGTTTTAGTTGCCCTATTACAGGACAGATGTGAAGGCTTTGGAAAGCTCAGGTCCTCTAGTCCTGCAACGTCCTCGTAAATCTTCTCTGCGCCCTTTCCAGCTTGACAATATCTTTCCTGTAACTTGGTGACCCTTAGCTGAATACAATACATTTAGTGGCCTCAGTAATGTCTTGTATAACTATAACATGACCTCCCAACTTCTATACTCAATGCTCTGACTGATGAAGGCCAATGTGCTGAAAGCCTTATTTGATCACCCTATCTACCTGTCCCGCTGCTTTCAAGGAACTATGTACCTGCACTCTTGGATCCCTCTGCTCTACCACACTCCGCATAGCCCGACCATTCACTGTGTAGATCCTGCTCGTTGGACTTCCTATAATGCATTACCTCACATGTCTCTCTATTAAATTCTTTGTATTAAAGGGCCTAGTACCATTACTTATCTTGGGATCATTTGACTTTCTGTACTGGATCCCCTGCTTCAGATTCTGCCTGTAAGCAGAGAGTAGGACAACCAGGTGATCAAATTTACCTTTTGGCAAAATCTCCTAATTTATTCCATGATAGATCTATTTTCTTTTCAAACTGAAACAACTCTGTTTCATTCTCTGTCACCACTGAGTGTTTTCAGTGACTTGTGCTTAGTCTGCCAAGGCCTAAAGGATCGCCCTGTTGCTAACCATTTTAACTCTTCAATTATTTTGTCTCACGCCTTCTGTCTTTTTGTATCAGTCCTATGTCCACCATCTACCTATCAATCTATTATCTGTCAGGCTTAGTCCTGCCCCTCCTCCCTTCCAGCTTTCTTCTCTCTTCAATGTCAATCATTGCAACATGTATGCAGAGTTGTATAGATTTACAGATGTAAAAAATGTTAAGCTTTAAAATACGTTATGAACTGTGTTTCACTAGTTGCACCAATTGCCTTAATTGGAATTCAAAAATTACAAGAATATCCTAAATGGAGAAATATTAGTTGTCAACTTTAGAGAGTTTTTCTGCTTTATAGTACTAAATTAAACATTACCCAGCAAAGAAATATAATTCTTTTCATGTGAAGACTATAAACTTGTCAGGCGTGCAGTGAAATGCTTTTTTTTTTGCTTATACATTTTGCACCTATTTTTACAATTCCTCACTTAAAATTACTGTGAATTTGGACAGATATTTGGAGATCTATGCAGAAGTATGGATTACATATGCTCAGTGAACGACTGACGGCACATTATTAAATGTGAAGAAACCATCACAGCAAATATCTATTAAAACTCTTAACAGCAAGCATCAGATCAACTGAAGTACCATTCCATCAACATACAAGTTTATCTTCTGAGAGTAGAAGCAAGGAACTGCAGATGCTGGTTTACAAAAAAAGATGCAAAGTGTTGGAGTAACTCGGCAGTGTCTTTGGAGAACATGGATAGACGACATTTCAGACTTGGACCATTCATCACCTGTCCATGTTATCCAGGGATGCTGCCTGATCCACTGAATACCTCGTGCACTTTGCGTTTTTTTTTGGTCTTTTGAATTGGCTCGCTACTTGGTGTTAATGTACTTAGTAAATATGATCCCAAAAATCATCTGCTGCCAGAAAGATTTAACTTCTCATTAAAGATGCTGCTTTACAAAATGTGAATAGTTTTGTATAATTACTGGGAATAATAAAGTCCTTCACTTTTGTTAAGATGCAAAATATCTCTCTGCTCTTTCTGTGTTTACAAACCTGTTACATGTGAAGGCAGAAAGATTGTTCCATGACAGATAATTTTCATGATTTTTTTTAAGACTATATACTACAACATTAGTGCATTATTAATTAAATGGGTCAAAAACAATGCTTTAATGATCAGAAAAATCATTGATCTGGTATTAATAACTTTTTTGATCTTTGAAAATGGTTGAAGACTATTACTCAATAAAGTATATTTTGTGGCACAAATTAGGTTAAATGATTTAAACAGTAACCATAGGATATAGATGCTAAGAATTTTAACTTCTAACTAACTGTCTCTTTTGACTTAAAAAAAAAAAGGGAAGTTCATTAACAAAATAAGGATGAACGAGCTATTTGCTAAATGTTATAATTAAATTAACTGAGTACCAAACTTGGTAATCTATATTTAAAAAAAATATATATTTTTTTCTAGTTTGACCCAACTTTTGTGGTGCATGCTCAATGCAGCTTGTCCCACTGGTTAACCTTGGGTATTCTATGTTGCCTGATGCATTTATGCATCTATGACAGTGCGGCATGCTTGCCTAGACACTCAAATTGCGAGTAAGTTGCTGTGGAAGACGAAAAGGTGCAGTTCTCCAAAACGTTAACAATTGTCAGTGAAAGTAATGATCTGTTGATAGTCGTTTTGAACACCAATGTAAGAGCAGTATGGTTCTCCTTCAACAGGCAGAATCTCAGTGCATTTCATGTAATTGGAATGCCACCTTTATATTTATTTTGCTTAGGAAATCATTCGGAAAGCATTGCCACTGTATTAGCATTCAACTCGTTGTCCACATATTACATAATTATACTGTGTTATTTCCTCTGTCTTTGACAATCTGACAGTATTTCGCTTTTTAAAAAACAGGAAATGGGCCGACATGATGACCTCTGGTCCTTATTTTATATGTTGGTGGAGTTTGTCGTGGGGCAGCTACCATGGAGGAAGATAAAAGATAAGGTACTCTTGAAATAATAAGCTGAAATTTGTATCCAAAATGTACTGCAAGACTAGACTATTATTTCCATTTGGTTAATTAGCCACGTGATCAATATGGAAATAAAAACTCTGCCACTCCGTCAATGGATGTTGGGCAGAATGTTATTGTGAACAATTTTATGCAACCTTTTGCAATGGATATTTACTGCTAGGGCTGTGTGAACTGCTGTATGTTTCATCATTAGAAGCCCATTCATTACTTAAGTTTATTTATATATTTATGAGGCAGATATTGCAATTGAGTCCAGCAGAAATATCAAAGGTGCACAAGCTGATATTGGATTATGTAAGCTTTGTTCTGTAATCCTTTGTTAATTCGGACAACTCTGCAAATGAATATTAACTGAAATGGTTGTCTTGGTATTTCTCTGCTGACCCAGTTAACTCGGCACCAGGTGGAGATTAAAACTCAACTCCACATTCAACTGAAAAACAGTTGCATTTTGCGGATGTGTTTTTATATTGCAGAACCTGGGATCCAGTCTCGCCCTCCGCTGACTTTTCTCAAGAATATAGGCTTAGTTTGTTTCATCCTTTAATGATATGTATACCCTCACATCTTTTGTAGCCTTCTCTGCGCTAACTCTAGTATCCTTTATATTATATGGTGACCAGAACTATCGGAGTACATTAGGTATAGTCTAACCATGGTTCAATACAAGTTTAGTATAACCTTTTTTTCAATTCAAACCCTCTGGAAATAAATCCTAGTAGTTGCTTTGCTTGGTTTCCTCCAATGGCCTTGCTAACCTGCAATGTAACTTAGATTTGTACTCCAAGATCCAAGTTATCCTCTACCGCATCCGGCCTTCCACATTTCACCTGTTCTTCCTGCCAAAATTTATTGCTTCACATTTATCTGTGCTAAAATTAGCTAATTATATGCCCATTGTGCAAATTTATTAATGCCTTCTAACTTGTTGCAGTACCCATTTCCACAATCACTAGGTTTGGTATAAACCATTTTCTTTTCTGAACTTGCAGCTGACGGAAGCATAAAATGGAAATAAATATATTCTAAAATTGATTAATTTTGTATGTTTTCTATGCAAAAGAAAATAATTTGCAAGAAAGGATCCTATTGAATTTGCTTTTTAAAGTTGTTTGACGGTCACTTAGTTACAGTAGCATTTGAGTGTAAAGGCTTAGCTTTAGGCATGAAATGAAGATGGAACAAAATATTGGATTTCAGGATGCTGAACTTTGAAGAGATGGAATATTACATGTAAAGTAAGAAAGTAAGAATATTTTAATAAATGAGAATTTTGGGGATATTAATTCTATATTAGATTATCATTGTATTGCAGGAAAACATCAAGTATTAATTATGTGAAATTAACATGCCAGAGACAAAGAGAGATAGAAAATAATAGATCCAAATTTGTATATATCCAGTATATTTGCTCATGCAAATCGCACACATTTCACAGTCCTGCAGCTTCATGCTGTGGTCTTGCAAAGTGGTACCCGTGATGACTGGCTTTAGGCAGCACACTGCTGTCAAAGACCTTTAAACAAATTTGAAGACAATCTGATTTAAAACCGCTCAAAATGATTGAATTTTTGTTTTGAAAGCTTTTAAAGAAATTCAAAATGTATATATGCTAGAAATAAGTTGGAAACATGGAGTAAATGAAAGGACAGAAGACCACGTGCACTTACTGTTCCTATAAATGTAGCCTTCCTATTCAAACTACACAGGTCAGCCATCCCTCGTCCAACATTGAAGAATGAAATGTAATTTATGTTAGGCTGCTCAGCTCATGATATTTCTGCTCCATGTTTGGATTCATTGTTGAGACCACCTGTTGGTGGGTAGTTTGAAGTAGCAGCACCTGATCTCCAAATTGCTCCTAACTTCTGTACTTGATCCACATGTACAGAAGACTGGAGCGGGTCATCCGTTGGTTAGAAAACTATGTTCTGGGCCATTAAGTTTAGATGCACACATGATGGGGATGTGGAACATGTCAACCATTGGACAGTAGGAATGAGGAAAGTGTTAGTCACTGGGAAGTGATGTGAATGTGGGATGTATCAGTTCAGTTTAGTTTATTGTCACGTGTACCAAGGTACAGTGAAAAGCTTTTGTTGCGAGCTAACTAGCCAGGAAGATAGTGGTTCAGGACTGCTCTCAAGTTGTGGTAGGATGATACTGTTGCCTGATAACAGCTGGGAAGAAACCGTGCCTGATAATCTGGAGGAGTGTGTTTTCGGTCACTGAGATGTGTCAGTCACTGGGCAGTGATGGGAATGAGGAATGTGGGATGTTGAACACGTCAGTTACTGGACAGTGAATGTTGAACGTGTCAGTTGCTGGATGGGAATGTGGGACGTGTCAGTCACTGGGCAGTGATAGGGATGTAAAACATGTCAGTCATTGGATAGTGGAAATGTGGAAAGTATTAGACCATGGATAGTGGGAATGAGGAAAGTCAGTCATTGGACAGTGATGGAATGTGGGATGTGTCCGTCCTAAGAATTGGTTGGATGGGATGGCATTGCCAAGGTCAATAAGGCACTGATCCGAAAAGTGTGTTAGGCTGCATCCTGGAGGTGAGAAATTGTGAACCTTGGGTGGCAGCTTCAGATATCATAGGTTCACATCATGGATTAATTATCCTCCAATTGGAGCAGTCTTAAAAAAAATACAATTCCTTAAATGATGTAATCTCTGAAATTTGAAACAACTACTTCACGTTTATATTGGAGAGACAGTGGAGCGGTCCTCATCACTAGTGACTCAGGTGCTGCCTATGTGGAGTTTGAAAATTCTCCGACTCCTAGGATTTGCTCCGGTTTCCTTCAACCACCCAAAGATATGCAGGTTTTCAGTGTAAATTGCTTCCAGTGCACAGGTAAAGATAGAATCTGAACATAGTTGATGAGACTCTGCACAGAGTAAAATGGGATTGCTGGCCGGTGTGGACTGATTGGACATGTCTCTCTCCTGTTTAACTATGATGTTATATGAAATTAAGGAAAATTCTCCATGCTTTAACATTGATCAAAAAAT
This sequence comes from Leucoraja erinaceus, assembly GCF_028641065.1. Taxonomy (NCBI): domain Eukaryota; kingdom Metazoa; phylum Chordata; class Chondrichthyes; order Rajiformes; family Rajidae; genus Leucoraja; species Leucoraja erinaceus. Next base: position 58,387,248 of record NC_073385.1, read on the forward strand.
ACATCCGAACTTGTATTTTTATTCTATATTAGAATCAATAGATTGATTTCATCGTCACCATGTAAACTATAATTTCAGGATGGTTGCAACCCCTTCCATATTTCTATAGAACAGAATTATCTATTGAATTCTTGACAGGTCTCAGTATAAACCTGATCAATCCCATTCCCTCACTTGGTTTTCTGTGACCGATTCTCTCTCACATGCCCATCAACTTGTGGAAGTAAGAACTGCCGGTGCTGGTTTACACCAAAGACAGGCACAAAATGCTGGAGTAACTCAGAGGATCAGGCAGCATCTCTGGAGAAAAGGAATAGGTGATATTTTGGGTTGAGACCCTTCATCAGACTTTTTTTTGGGGGGGGGAGGTAAAACCAGGCTGTGTGGGCTGGGTGGTGACTAGGTTGGGGGCAGTGAAGGGCAGACAGCCAGAAGTGATAAGATCAGAGATGGTCTGTGAGACACTGGTGCTCATCTGTGGGGTCATGTCCAGGGGTAAGTAGGAGGAGGTTTCCGAAAGTTGGCGTCTGATGAAAGGACTCGACCCAAAACTTCACCTATTCCTTTTCTCCAGAGATACTGCCTGACCCCCTGAGTTACTCCAGCATTTCCTGCCCATCAACTTGTTTCTTCTATCACTCTTATTGGGGGGGTAAATTACAGTGGTCACCTAAGTGATGCACCAGCACATCTTTTGGAACCAGCATTTGGGATGTAAGAAGAAGTCAGCATACCGCGGTAGCCCACAGGAGAACATGCAAACCTCACACAGATAGTTTATGATTGAAGCTAGGCTGCTGGAACTGTGAAGCAGCAGCCCTACCCGCTGTGGAAAAGATGTAAAATTTAAACCAAGCCTATTCTAATTCATGTTTCTAACAAAAATAATATACATTGTTACGTTAGAAGCAAACCCTTCAGCACACCATATCCACGTAGATCATCATTTACCTATCTAGAGTAATTCTGTTTACAACATTTCGCCTAAATGCTTTTAGGCCTTGGTTAATGGTTCATCTAGATACTTATTATGAGAGTACCTGCTTCCACCATCTCCTCGGGCAGTGCATTCCAGGTTCCAATCATTTCCAGAGTTGTTCTTCAGATCCCCTTCAGCATCTTGCCCTTTACCCTAAACTTGTATCTCTTTTTTAGGTACCTCTGCTGTGAGGAAAACTTTTCTTGCCATCTATCCTATCTTTGTACCTCATTTTATACAACTATCGGGTCCCTCCTTTGCTCCAAGAAAAACAAAGCCAACCTAACATGTGCTCTTAGTTGACATCAGGAGGATTAGTGTGCTCTGCCCAGATCTAGGCTTATGCTCGAGATATGAATCTCTATATGCAAGAGTGCCCACTGCAAATGGGTCGTATGTTTTATGACAATTAGCTGATACGCCATAATGAAAGACTGTTAAATGAAGGATTCTAACATATGTAAGAATTGTTATTACTTGTGTGTTATGAAGTAAATTACAAGTAATTAGTTGAAGTATGGCTGGACAAGTTTAAACGTATTAATCTTGATGTTGCTTGTTTGAACGTTTAAGGTCTAAACATGTTTTTTGTATTCTGTTCTTATAGGAACAAGTAGGTCTAATAAAAGAAAAATATGATCACCGTCTTATGTTGAAGCACCTCCCGCAAGAGTTTTCGGTATTTCTGGAACATGTTCTTTGCTTAGATTATTTCACAAAACCAGATTATCAGGTGAATATGCTACAGTATAATATGTGTGAGAGAATCTTGTACAGATCATTGCAACTCTGGGTGGAGAGTAGGTTTTGCAACAGACATCTCCCACTTTACTAAAAGATGGTGTAAGGGCAGTTTGGCTATCTGCATTATATCAAAAAGTTGCTTGCTTTGTTCTAAGCCCAGCTGAAATTAGCAACCGAGTAAAGTTAATAAATTGGAGACACAAGGAACTACAGATGCTGGAATCCTGCACAGAACACAGATTGCTGGAATTATGATGGCTCTGGCAGCATCTCTTGAGGACATGGATGGAAAGTGTTTCTATTCTAGACCAACCTCGAACATTTCCTATCCATGTCCTCCAGAGATACAGCGAGAGCTGCTGTTCTTGAGGAACGGTCCAGACTTGAAACGTTAACTAACCATTTCCTCCAGAGATGTTGCCTTACCTTCTTAACTCATCTCCTGTAATGTTTGGGACAAAGACCCATCATTTATTTATTTGCCTCGGAACTCCACAATTTGAGATTTGTTATAGCAAAAATCACACGTGGTTAAAGGACACATTGTCAGATTTTAATGAAGGCCATTTTTATACATTTTGGTTTCACCATGTAGAAATTACAGCTGTATCTGTGTCATAGTCTATTTCGGGGCACCATAATGTTTGGGACATAGCAATATCATGTAAATGAAAGTAGTCATGTTTTGTATTTTGTTGCATATCCTTTGCATGCAATGACTGCTTGAAGCCTGTGATTCATGGACATCACCAGTTGCTGTGTGTCTTCTCTTCCAGGCTTATATTGCAACCATCTTTAGCTTATGCTTCTCTTGGGGGCTAGTCCCCTTCAGTTTTCTCTTCAGCAAATAAAAGGCATGCTTAATTGGGTTCAGATCAGGTGATTGACTTGGCCCCTCAAGAATTGACCGTTTTTTAGCTTTGAAAAACGAATTTGTTGCTTTAGCAGTATGTTTGGGATCATTGTCTTGCTGTAGAATGAACTGCTGGCCAATGAGTTGTGAGGCATTTGTTTGAACGTGAGCAGATAGGATGTGTTTATACACTTGAGAATTCCTTATGCTACTACCATCAGCAGTTGTATCATCAATGTAGATAAGTGAGCCAGTACTTTCAACAGCCATAAATGCCCAGGCAATAACACCCCCACCACCGTGTTTCACAGATGAGGTGGTATGCTTTTCTTCTCTCCTCCATACGTTGCTCTTGCCATCACTCTGATATAAGTTAATCTTTGTCTCATCTGTCCACAAGACCTTTTTCCAGAACTGTGGTTGCTCTTTTAAGTACTTCTTGGCAAACTGTAACCAGGCCATCTTATTTTTGTCACTAACCAGTGGTTTGCATCTTGCAGTGTAGCCTCTGTATTTCTGTACATGAAGTCTTCAGCGGACAGTGGTCATTGACAAATCTACTCCTGAAGAGTGTTTCTGATCTGTCGGACATGTGTTTGGGGATTTTTCTTTACTATAGAGAAAATTCTTCTGTCATCAGCTGTGGAGGTCTTTCTTAGTCTGCCAGTCCCTTTGCGATTAGTAAGCTCACCAGTGCTCTCTTTCTTCTTAATGATGTTGCAAACAGTTGATTCTGGTAAGCCTGAGGTTTAGCTGATGTTTCTAACAGCTTTATTCTTGTTTCTCAGCCTCATAATGGCTTATTTGACTTTCATTGGCACAACTTTGGTCCTCGTGTTAATAAACAGCAATAAAAGTTTCCAGAGGTGATGGAAAAACTGGAGGAAAGACTAGGTGCTGAGAGCTCTCTTATACCTGCATTAAGGAGGCAATTAAACACACCTGAGCAATTACAAACGCCTGTGAAGCCATGTGTCCCAAACATTATGCTGCCCTGAAATGGGGGGGACTATGTATAAACACAGCTGTCATTTCTACATGGTGAAACCAAAATGTATAAAAAATGTCCTTTAATAAAATCTGACAATGTGCACTTTAACCACATATGATTTTTTTAAATATTACGAATCTCAAATTGTGGAGTACAGAGGCAAATAAATAAATGATAGGTCTTTGTCCCAAACATTATGTAGGCCACTGTACTCCAGCACTTTGTGTTCTAATGTTAATAAATTGTCCCTACAATTATAATCATCACATTTGCAGTTTTGTGGCAGAAACGGACAATGATTGACTGAAGGTTTGATGAGCTTCTTACCCAACTGTTGTGGCTGTCTTCCATTATGTTTTGTGTCATCAGACTGCCCTACACTTGATCCTGCTCAAGCCTCACTTTTACCTCCTGAGGGATGCTCGCAATGGAGAATGCTTGTTTCTGCCGCACTTCTCCCAATGTCCTAATGGCTTAGCTGCTATGGTTATTCATCAGCGCAGAATGGTTTGCAAGTGGCTACTGGGTCACAGGTGGAGAAATTCAGATTCAGATTCAGATTCAAAATGGTTTGCTCCCATGTCTACTGACTAGTTATACAGTCGGAGGCCTCTTCCACAGTTTTGCAATGTGTGAGATGATTTGAAATATGCAAAATCAATTGGATAAAAATGTTTTAATGTATTAAAACTGAATTATATAAATCCATTTCAAACCACAATTAATGTATACATTTTAAAGCACGGGTAGTAATTACAATTACAAAAAACACAGCTTCACTTGCCTTTCTAATGAATGGGACTGGGCTTGATCCTGCAGCTGTGGGTTAAAGCTCAGGGTTATTGTGTACACTGGATACTCTTGGTTCAGTGCTTTTTGAAATGCCCTGGACTCCTGAAAGAGCAGAAGGTCAGATGTACACTGGTTCCACACTGCATCACTGCAGTTTGTAGATATGAACATCCAGACTGTGCTCATGCATGCACTGCAGCCTGCCAGAGATGTTCCAGAGGACGGCCACCATAATAATGGTGAGCCATTGTTATTCCTCCCACACTGTAGGATCCGATTCAATCTAGTGTTATGTGTTTTTCACCTGATCTCATCGGGCTTCTCCAGTAAACACTTTTTCTGTTTCAGCATTCTGAGCTTGCAAGTTACTTTTCCCAATGTGGGACAAATTGGAATGTTTCTATGCTTGTTGTATGTTTTTGGTTCACAAATACTTTTAATAGCATTCAGCATCCCTTTAATTCAACCTCCATGGCAGAGCCGGGTTCTTTCTTACAACAAATAATATGTAAAGATAAGTACGTTACTCTGTTATCAGCCATCTCTTTTGTCTTCTAGTTGATTTGTCATGCGCAGGTTGTACACGTGACAGACATTTTAGTGTTGGAAGTGGGGTGGTAGTGAGCAGCACCGTGGTCTTGTATCATGAGCAGAGCTGGTGCATAAAATAAGGACATTCTCAAGCTGTCACGTGCGTTTGTTTTTTGACATTGCTAAACCTTCTCATTTTAGTTTAGAAATAACTTGACATTGTAGTTTAGTGGGCCTGACTTGGATTTATTGTCCATCATATATGCCTTTAGGAACAGGAAAATCTACAGGGCCCATACATTTACTGTGCAAGTCCTGCTTTGGATTGGCTTGCTAAAATGCATCACCTCACACTTCTCCAAATTTAATTCCATGTGCCATTTCTTGGTACACTTCCTGAGATGAGCTCGATCCTTTCGTAAACTTGGCCTTCCTCCACTATCCGTTACACTAGAATCATGTTAACCACATTGTCATCCAAATCATTTAGACAGATGATAAACCAATTACTGCAGCACGTCACTGGTCAAAAGCCTCCAATCAGAAAAACAACCCTCCACTAACACCCCTTGTCTCCTTCCAGCAAGCCAATTTTGAATCCAGTTAGATCCCATGTGATTTATCCTTCTGGATCTTGTAGGAGGCCTTGCTGAAGTCTACCACATCCACCTCGTGTGCCGGTCGATCCTCTTGGTGACTTCTTTTTAAAAATAATCTCTCCCAAATTTGTGAAGCGTAGTTTTCAGGCACAAAGTTGTCTAAGTATCCTGAGCAAACTGTATATTTGTTAAAGGAAAAGTGTTGGATATGCTCAGCAGGTCATGCAACCTGTGGAGAGATTTAGCATTTCAAGTTAATCTGTCATCAGAACTGGGAACATCTAACGTCATATAAAGCAGGGAAGAAATGAGAGAACAAAATGGAACGTGATATTAAAATGCAGTTGAAAAACTGGCCCTAAAAGTCTGTCTACTATGAGAGAACAAAATGGAATATGATATTAAAATGCAGTTGAAAAACTGGCCCTAAAAGTCTGTCTACTATTCAACAAGATGGCAGCTAATTTTCTACCTCTTCATCCTCTTGCACTGATCCCTTTAGCCACAAGGGCCACATCTAACTCCCTCTTAAATATAGCCAATGAACTGGCCTCAACTACCTTCTGCGGCAGAGAATTCCACAGATTCACCACTCTCTGTGTGAAAAAAGGTTTCCTCGTCTCGGTCCTAAAAGATTTCCCCCTTATCCTTAAACTATGACCCCTTGTTCTGGACTTCCCCAACATCGGGAACAATCTTCCTGCATCTAGCCTGTCCAACCCCTTAAGAATTTTGTAAGTTTCTATAAGATCCCCCTCAATCTTCTAAATTCTAGCGAGTATAAACCGAGTCTATCCAGTCTTTCTTCATATGAAAGTCCTGACATCCCAGGAATCAGTCTGGTGAACCTTCTCTGTTCTCCCTCTATGGCGAGAATGTCTTTCCTCAGATTAGGAGACCAAAACTGTACGCAATACTCCAGGTGTGGTCTCACCAAGACCCTGTACAACTGCAGTAGAACCTCCCTGCTCCTATACTCAAATCCTTTTGATATGAATGCTAACATACCATTCGCCTTCTTCACTGCCTGCTGCACCTGCATGCCTACTTTTAATGACTGGTGTACCATGACACCCAGGTCTCGTTGCATCTCCCACACCCAGGTCTCATTGCATCTCCCACACCCAGGTCTCGTTGCATCTCCACAATGTCTCTCTCTTGAGATCACACCTTATACTAGCCAACAGTGGGCCTACTGGGGCACCATCCTGCCTGAGGTCATTTGTTGCCGGCCTGATTGGCCCTGGTTTTTTTTTTTTTTTCTCTCCTGCTCTTCTCCCCCCCCCCCCCCCCCCCCCATACTTTCAGTGTGAAGAAGGGTCACAACCCGAAATGTCACCTATCCTTTGTTCTCCAGAGATTTTGCCTGACCCGCTGTTACTCCGTCACTGTGTCTAAGTTTGGTAAATGAGATGGCCAGAATCAGTATTTGCAATTACAATATGCCAAGTGAATTGAGATGCATTTGCTGGAGATAATGATGAGCTTTATTGGAACAATGGTGGGGTCAGAGTGTGATGTAGAATTAATGTAATAGGCAATTGAAAGCTCAGAATGACGGTAATTACATAGTGGCCATCCAATCTGCATTGGGTCTGTCTTGAATCCTGAATACGTTATATTATGATGCTTTAGTTAAGTTTCGAGATACAGCGCGGAAACAGGCCCTTCGGCCCACCGAGTCGCGCCAACCAGCAGTAAGGTCAGGGCCAGTAGTGAGCGGTGTGCGAGGGGAGGTGAATACCAAAGTCAGTGTTGTATGTGAACGTGCGAAGTATAAGAAATAAAGTGGACGAGCTTGAGACTTGGTTAGAAATTGGCAAGTATGATGTGGGAATTACAGAGACATGGCTGCAAGAGGGCCGGGGCTGGGAACTGAATATTCAAAGGTATACATCCTATCGAAAAGACAGACAGGTGGGCAGAGGGGGTGGGGTAGCTCTGTTGGTGAGGAATGAAATTCAGTCCCTTGCAAGGGGTGACATTGAAATAGGAGATGTGGAGTCAGTATGGATAAAACTAAGGAATTGTAAGGGCAAAAATACCGTAATGGGACTTATCTACAGGCCCCCAAACAGTAGCCTGGATATAGGGTGCAAGTTGAATCAAGAGTTAAAATTGGCATGTCGTAAAGGTTATGCTACGGTTGTTATGGGAGATTTAAACATGCAGGTAGAGTGGGAAAATCATGTTGGTACTGGACCCCAAGAAAGGGAGTTTGTGGAGTGCCTTCGTGATGGATTCTTAGAGCAGCTTGTACTGGAGCCTACCAGGGAGAAGGCAATTCTGGATTTGGTGTTGCGTAATGAACTGGATTTGACAAGGGATTTGATAAGAGAGGTTAAGGAGCCTTTAGAAGGTAGTGACCATAATATGATGTTTTAATCTACAATTTGAGAGGAAGAAGGGTACATTGGAGGTGTCAGTATTACAGTTGAACAAAGAGGACTATGAAGCCACGAGGGAGGAGCTGGCCCAAGTTGACTGGAAAGATACCCTAGCAGGGATGACAGTGGAACAACAATGGCAGGTATTTCTGGGAATAATACAGGTGCAGGATCAGTTCATTCCAAAGAGGAAGGTTGATTCAAACGGGAGTAAGGGGCGACTGGCTGACAAGGGAAGTCAGGGAGAGTATAAAAATAAAAGAGAAGTTGTACAACATAGCAAAGATGAGTGGGAAGCAAGAGGATTGGGTAACGTTGAAAGCACAACAGAAGATAACTAAAAAGTCAATACAGGGAGAAAAGATGAGGTACGAAGGTAAGCTAGCTAAGAATATAAAGGAAGATAGTAAAAGCTTCTTTGGGTACGTGATGAGGAAAAAATTAGTTAAAACCGAAGTTGGACCCTTGAAGACTGAAAGGTGAATTTATTATGGGGAACATGGAAATGGCAGATGAGTTGAACAGGTACTTTGGATCCGTCTTCACTAAGGAGGACACAAACAATCTTCCTGATGTACTAGTGGCCAGAGGATCTGGGGTAACAGAGGAACTGAAGGAAATCCACATTCGGCAGGAAATGGTGTTGGGTAGATTGATGGGACTGAAGGCTGATAAATCCCCAGGGCCTGATGGTCTGCATCCCACGGTACTTAAGGAAGTGGCTCTAGAAATCGTGGACGCATTGGTGATCATTTTCCAATGTTCTATAGATTCAGGATCAGTTCCTGTGGATTGGAGGGTAGCTAATGTCATCCCACTTTTTCAGAAACGGGGGGAGAGAGAAAACAGGGAATTATAAACCAGTGGGGAAGATGCTGGAGTCAATCATAAAATATGAAATAGCAGCACATTTGGATAGCAGTAACCGGATCGGTCCGAGTCAGCATGGATTTACGAAGGGGAAATCATGCTTGACTAATCTTCTGGAATTTTTTGAGGATGTAACTAGGAAAATGGACAAGAGAGAGCCAGTGGATGTAGTGTACCTGGACTTTCAGAAACATTTGATAAGGTCCCACATGGGAGATTAGTGGGCAAAATTAGGGCACATGGTATTGGGGGTAGAGTGCCGACACGGATAGAAAATTGGTTGGCAGACAGGAAACAAAGAGTAGGGATTAACGGGTCCCTTTCAAAATGGCAGGCAGTGACTAGTGGGGTACTGCAAGGCTCGGTGCTGGGACCGCAGCTATTTATAATATACATCAATGATTTAGATGAAGGGATTCAAAGTAGCATTTGCAAATTTGCAGATGACACAAAGCTGGGTGGCAGTGTGAATTGTGAGGAGGATGCTATGAGAATGCAGAGTGACTTGGACAGGTTGGGTGAGTGGGCAGATGCATGGCAGATGCAGTTTAAGGTGGATAAATGTGAGGTTATCCACTTTGGTAGCAAAAACAGGAAGGCAGATTATTATCTAATGGAGTCAAGCTGGGAAAGGGGGAAGTACAATGGGATCAGGGGGTCCTTGTTCATCTGTCAATGAAAGTAAGCATGCAGGTAAGCGAATGGCATTGTGGCCATAATAACAAGGAGTATGGGAGCAAAGAGGTCTTCCTGCAGTTGTACAGGACCCTAGTGATACCACCCCTGGAGTATTGTGTGCAGCTTTGGAAGGACATTCTTGCTATTGAGAGAGTGCGGCGTAGGTGCACACGGTTAATTCCCGGGATGGCGGGACTGTCATATGCTGAGCGGCTGGGCTTGTATACTCTGGAATTTCGGATGAGAGGGGATCTCATTGAAACATATATGATTATTCATCGTAAAGTTTTAGTCTATTATTAAGGATGGGGGTTTTGGGGTACTTGGAAGCACAAGATAAAATCGACAGAAGTCAGCATGATTTTGGGGAGATCTTGCCTGACAAATCTTTTGGGGGAGGTTTTGAGGAAGTAAAAAGGACAGACAACGGAGAATGATTGGCTGTTATTTACTTGGATTTTCAGTAGGCCTCTGAAAATGTGCAGCATTTGAGGCTGCTGAACAAGATAGGAACCTATAGTATTAGATCTTATAGATGCAAGGTGCTCGCACAGATGGAAGGCAAAGAGTGGGAATCTAGGGGGCTTTTCTGGTTTGTTGCTGGTGACTGGTGGTGTTCTGCAGGGGTTGGTGTTGTGTCTGCTATTTTTCATGTGGAATGTTAATGATTTGGATGATGGGATTGATGGCTTTGTGGCCAAGGTTGCAAATGATACGAAGATAGGTGGAGGGGCCGGTAGTGTTGAGGAAGCAGGGAGTCTGCAGAAACTGGGAGAGTGGGTAAAGAAGTGGTAAATGGAACACAAACTAGCAATGTGTACTTGGGTAGAAGGAATATTGTTATTTCTAAATGGGGAGTGGATTCAGAAATCAGAGGTGTAAAGGGAGTGCTGATTTCATTCAAACTTACTGAATAATGAAATGCCTAGATAGAGTGGATGTGGAGAGGAATTTTCCAGTAGTTGGAGAGTCTAGGACTGGAGGGGGCAGCCTCAGAACAAAAAGTTACACCTTGAAGAATGAAAATGAGGAGGAAATTCTTGAGCTTGAGGGTGGTGAATCTGGAATGCATTGTCACAGATGGCAATGGAGACTAAGTCATTGGGTAATTTTAAAGTGGAGGTTGATAGATTCTTAATAGGTAAGGGTATCAAAGGTTATGGGGAGAAATCAGGAGAATTGGGTTGAGAGGAAAAAATAGATCAGAATTGAATGATGATTGAATGGCGGAGTAGACACGATGGGCTGGATGGCTTGATGCTATTATTCCATTCGCCCCTTGGGTGAAGTAATTCTTCTTGAGATCCCCTCTAAACTACACTTTACCTTAAACTCGTGTGCCCTGGTTTTAGAATTATCCGCTATGGGAAGACATTTCTGTGTATGCCTCTTATAACTGTACAACATTTTCTATAGAAGTCTTATGACAACCATGTTGGATTATTTTCTCTGGTAACCTTTCCCGAATATCATAACATTCCAGTTATTACACTTACATTTTTGATAATCCTGATATTCCCTTATTTCTCTTTGTTCTGCAGTTGTTGATGTCCGTGTTTGACAGCAGCATTAAAGCACATGGGGTTGTTGACAGTGACCCTTTTGACTGGGAGAAAACTGGGATGGATGGATCTTTCACCATGATAACCACCTCAACTACTCCTCAGCTACATACACGGCAGACACCTGCTGCTCTTGGGTGAGTAGAATGCTTTTAGTATACCTTTCCAATGCTGCGATTGAGAGGTAACACGTGAGAGGGCGACGTAACAGCAAATAATCATGTTGCATGCCATATTTCAGACAACGTCACACAATCTTGCAGAGCAGGACAAGTTATGTTGGTATCAATTTATATGCGGTGTATGAAATACCTCAAATGATTTATACTTGTGGATATTATGCATTTGCATCCATTAATATTCTGAGTGATTGTGGTGTGAGGAAGTTGTAATCCAGTCACTAATTTATAGATGGACGATTGCAGCAATCGGGTAGTTTCAAAGGCAGATCAAGTTATCTTAGAACTGAAAGTTGATGTGGCGGTGTGATTACGATAGAGGTTTATATGCAATGACATATCAGACCTCGTGGGTTTCTTATTTCTGCTTATTGTGAAAATTAACAAATATTCACGGGTCAATTACTGCAATTAAAAATTAATAGAATTATTAAGTAATAATAAAATAAAAAGCAGCAAAATACTGATGATGTAATTATTCAGGAAAAGAGAAAGCTAAAATGTACATTTTGGTTTATAAAATATTCCATATTTCAGACAGCCCAATCATTAGCAAAGCTATTTGAAAGCATTGTTCAAATGTCCATAAGTGAAACAACAGCATTACTTAATAAATTAAATGTCAATTCCAAAAAATGAAACTCTGAATTACACATCTTGCAGATACTGTTGAGGAAAATTTATGGTATATATATTATTCTTAAAAGATTCTAAATAAATCATTGATTAAAGGCACAACAGTAAAATGATTTACAATTAAACATTTGATTCAACATTATTTTTAATTAACCTGTTTCAAGCAAGTGCATTCTAGTTAGCTAAAGATCAAATCATAATCATCGTAGCTAGCTGGTATACCGAGGAATTCACAACTGATAAGATAAATGATCTCCTCCTAAAACCATTGGGCCAATTAATAAGGGAATTATAGCAGTCCTCAAAGATGTGAAAATAAATGTCCTAAATGCTATGTATATAATGTTTTGAAATAATTCCAAGGGAAGGAAGTGGAACTTTGGAGAGGTGCAGAAAAATGTTTACCAGAATGCTGCTGGTTTTAGCTGTAAAGTTGCACAAACGTGGATTATTTTCTCCGGAAAGGTGGAGGTTGACAAGAGAACAAATAGAAGTATAAAATTTTGAGAGACATAGAGTAGGCAGTTGATATCTTTTACCCAGGGTGGATATGTCAAATATCAGAGGGCATTTAGGTGAGAGGGGCTAATTTTAAAGATGATGTATGGCCAAATTTGTTTTGCACAGAACGTTGGGTGCCTGGGCGGCATTGCCAGGGGTGGTGGTACAGCCAGATGTGATTGAGGCATTTACGAAGCCTTTAGATGGGCACATGGATATGCAGGGGATGGTGGGGTATGGAGCACGTGCAGACTAGGAGATTAGTTAACTTGGCATCATGTTCGGCACGGATTTTGTGGGTCGAAGAGCCTCTTCCTTTAGTGCACTGTTTTATAGTCCATGTATTTAAGAGAGTTGCCCAGTTTTTGTCACAGAATGCTGCTACTAATGTTAATGCCATTAAGGAAAATGGTTTTCCAAATAGGGGTTTGTGTGTTATTTCTGTCAATATTATGGTGAGCTCCAGCTATTGGATGCATTGGTGATATAGATTCAGGATCAGTTCCTGTGTATTGGAGGGTAGCTAATGTTACCCCATTTTTTCAGAAAGGGGGGAGAGAGAAAACAGGGAATTATAAACCAGTTAGCCTGATGACGGTGGTGGGGAAGATGCTGGAGTCAATTATAAAGGATAACGTTAAACCTTATCAAATGCTTTCTGAAAGTCCAGGTACACTACATCCACTGGCTCTCCCTTGTCCATTTTCCTAGTTAAATCCTCAAAAAATTCCAGAAGATTAGCCAAGCATGATTTCCCCTTCATAAATCCATGCTGATTCGGACCGATCCTGTTTCTGCTATCCAAATGTGCCGCTATTTCATCTCAATGCAAAAAATAATAATCGGTCCAAATCCTCTGAGCTGGCACAGGTCCTCCCCAGGTTACCACAGGGTTCTGCTCCATGAATTTTAATGGACTCCTGGTTGGCTCCTAAACTATGTTCAATACTCCATTTATATGCTAATTTGATGTTGGTTCCAATCCTCCAGAATAAAATAAAGGGGGTTGGGTAGCCAATCATCTTTTCTGCCTCGGACACCCCTATAGACCAAGACATAGGGAAAGTTGCAGAGTACAGAATTTGGCTGAGACAAAAAGCTAGGTCCTGTGATCGACATGATGAACTGAAGCACAAGTCCTGTATTCAGTTACATACTTTACCCTAGCAACACGGACCCAAGGACCCATTGGCTTTAAACCCTCCCTAAGCATTTGCCATTTCAGGACATGCCTTGAAAACTACCTTTCTGACCAAAGTTTTGGTCAGCTTTTCAGAAATGTAATTATATGGTACGATGTTGATTCTTGCCTGATGTGTGCATCAATGAAGTGCCTTTGAATGTTTTAAAATTTATAAATTTGACTTATAAATCTTACAACTGACAAGTAATAAGATTAAAGTGTGACAAATGAAGGGTTAAATAGCATAGAATGGAGATGGAGGGATAGGAAAATGAAGATAGGTTTAGAACAGGGGAATACAGACCCAGAGACAAGAAAACGTTTTTTAAACATTAAAGAATTTTTTATTTTTCTGTTACAGAGAGAAAGCAACTGAGAGAAAGAAACTGAGACAGAGTATATGGGATCTGCACAGACAGGCTTCACTGTGGACTGGGGGCTAGTCGAGCTTGCTTTAATACTCAATTAGGAAAGTTGACGTGAAACTTAAGTAGAAGGAATACATTGGAGCCTTGATGAATTATGTTCTCTGGTGGGAATACCTAATTTGATATGGGATGTTACCGAACAGCTGGTGTAACTTTCAAAGTACACAAATAAAATGTTTACCATTAACAAATCTAATAAGTTTTAATCTTATTTCATTTGTTAAGTAAAATAAGGTATGTAATACTTGATAAAGAATATGACCCTATCATAGCCCAAGCTAAGCTGAGGCAAATGATTAGTTATCCGCCAATGTTCAAAAGATCTTGTTTAAAAAAAATCCATACCAGATTTTAAGTTAAGTTGTTGTATCCCCTATATTTCAAAATCCCTTTGAAGAAATATGGAAATTTATTCTATTATCTTTGAAAGCCATTATGCTGCGGTTTCTAAAAACATATCGTGCCCACCTTGGTTAATTAATATGTTGCTATTCCACTAAACAATAAGCACCTAGTTGAAGCAATATTAAGATGACACCACAATCTAACAGCTGTTTCTTTTTGGTTAACTAATTGCAAGTCATGAGGGAAATCATTGCTCTGTTTTCTTTTGCAGGAGAATTGTGGCCTGTTGGGAAGTTGGGTGGGTTTCATCTATGTAGATATAAATACCTTCAAGTTACTGCAACTGGGTACATTTATTTAAGGATGAACATTCAAAAATGCTTCATGGGTAGGAGTTGAAATGCATACTGAAACAAAAATCGAACTATTAAGAGGGGAGACCAATAATTTGGTTGAACTCGTTCTGAGTTGGTGGGAAGGTGGATGTGAATGAAAGGAATTCTTGTATGTTGAACATTTGTCCGATGGCCCAATCGTCAGTGGAGGAGTGATGGATTTTAATATCTTGTGCGTTCAACAAATGAGGGGTTGCAGAGTTGAAAATCAATGGGCGGTGTGAAGGTGAAACAGAATTTCAAATCCAATTAGCCTGAGAGCCAGCATTACTCATCAAAGATTGGTGGTGGGATTTGGAATAGTTTTGGATAGGACGGAAAGTGTGGGATGCTAATCCAATCCGAAGTGTGTTACAATAACTTGGTATTATCTTAATTGAAAAGGTACATGGAATATAATAGCTTAGTATTTATCACAAATCTGAATGTACAATTTCATAATTTTTAGCAAATTATTACAATTTTTTGCAGTGGTTAAAAATAATGCAAGTCTGATTTAGTTATTTGGTCCATGCATGCACATACAGCAAAAAATCTGTTTTCACCACGTATTCTTACTTGCAAGTGAATGTCACATATATATTGAGGAATTAAATAAACTAGGAGTACTGGATATATATTGGAACAAAACTATAAAACAAAGTGAATTATACAGATTTGGAACCGAGCATGAATATGGCAAGGCAGGTGAGCTGGGCAGTATGTGGGCATGTAAGTGCTGGGCACTTGGGCAAAATATACTTTGGTAGAGTCATGTGGGTTTCTAGGAAATGGTACAATTTTAGGGCTTCAAATAAAAATCGTGGAAGACCTTTGTTCAGATCTGGATGAATTTCATGAAATATTCAATGGTTGGATTAGGTTGAGTTATCTAAAAAAACTGTTTAGCATTTATTTTAATCTGTACTTTGATAATAGAACATCTCAAAGTTCAGCTGCAATTCAGTAATTGTTATAGCCTTAAAATCAGTCAGCAAAGAAATCAGTTCATCTTGGAGAAAGCCATGCAAACTCACAACTACTTAGAAATTCATCACCAGTCATGAGTGGTAAACATGCCATGCATTTACTCTGCTTCCATAATTCGTTCCATTGAAGTTGGCATGAAATTTAGATTGAGAGAACTTTCCATACACCACATGTAGTGTCCAAGCCAATATCTATTTTGAGATGATGGAGAAAAGTGCACACATAAAATATGTATGAAGGAAATATTGTGAAAACCAGAAATATGCTGGTTTAAACCGAAGATAGACACAAAAAGCTGGAGTAACTCAGTGGATCAGGCAGGTGTCTAACTTAGATAAAATAACTTGGAGGACACGAACTTTAAATCTTGACAAATAAATCTATTTTGGAAAGAAATTTCCTTTGCACGCATTTTCAGGAGCACACTGTGTGGAAATATAGTTAAGGGATTCAAAACAAAATGGATTTGTGTTGTGTCTCTCATGGCTTTTGGCTATCCGAAGGAGCATTACCGTCAATAATCCAAAAATATTGTTCACCAAACACTGGAAATCTGAAATAAAACAGAAAATGCTAAAACCACTCAACATGCCAGGCTGCATCTGTGAAGAAAGAGAAATATCATTTCTGGCTATCAACCCTGGTAACGTTAACTCTATCACCTGACCTGCTGAATATTTACAGTTTTAGTGTTTGAAAAATACACCACCAAATTAGGAATGTACCATTCCACGAATAGTTTGACATTAATCAGATAATATGTGTTGGTGATGTTGTCTGAGGGATAAATTATTAATTGGAACAGCTGGCAAAACTTCCCAAATCTTTAAGTGCATGCCATGAGATCCTTTTCATATGAGGGCAAATTTTGTGTTCCATCCTAAAGATGTTATTTACAATAGTGCTGCACTCTCACAGTCTGCACGTGATCCAGTTGGCCCAGACTTTATTATTTGAGCGTATAGTGGAATATCAACCCGCAATCTTCTAATTCAAGTGTGAATACTCACAGTTTAATTAATAATAAACCGTATCCTTCAGCAATGAAAGAAAACCCAGAGTAATTTTATTTTATGTAACTGTGAAAACAACATATACTGACATTGCTTTTTAATTTCTTTTTTCCACACTGTCCTGTTCCATTTCTTATTAAATTAACTTGTTCCACATTGGATTTGTTGGAAATAAGTGATTTTGGGCTTGTCTGGCAACCACAAAGCAGTCCACAATATATCCTCAGCCCTTTTATAATCCTGTTATACATTGTTATCCGTCTTTCCCCATTTATTATCCCCAAAAAAGAAGGGTAAATCCGGAGACTTTTCATTGGTGGACTCATTTAAAACGATCTAATGGAAAATGGTTTTATAAGTATTTTTGTATATTTCAAAATAACTCTTGCATTAAGATTTTATCCCTTAGATTATATTATGTTCATTTGGTGAGTTAAGAAATTGCCCCCATCATATATGTTCCAAATCAAGTTTGTTTATTTCTAGTTGCTTTGCTACAAAAGGAGAAGCAGGTCATATTGTAATTATCTAGCTATGTCCTCAATCTTCTATCACGCTTCTTTTTACATGTGATGTCAATTACCCGAGAATCTCCTTCTAGCACCCAATTATATGCATTGGTTCCCAAGTTACCTATTTCCTTCTATCAAAACAAGACTGCTGTCAAAATAAATACTTTTCTCCTGAAAAATACATTCTTTGAACATCAAATAAAATGTTTCTGTATAAACCCCTGATATGAGGCAATTGCTAATTGAATCAATATGACCAGCGCATACATAATATGTCAGCTGTTTGATGCTGGAGTAAACCTAAGTACCTTAAAACCCAATTGACCATATAGACAATCCAATAGTTTCTCAGTATTTGCTACTGTGTGCTGCTCATGGTGTTAGTACTGCCATGAGTAGACCATTTTGCAGAAAGTTGATGCAAATAAGAGGGTTCCCCCAGCTCTGCAATCATAGTGATCTTCTCAGGTCTTTGCAATTAACCAATTATTAGACAGCTGTCCATTACTCCCGCATCATCTATTCAAATTTGACTCAGCAGAAATTATAGTTGTCAAACGATAAGAATATGACCCAATGATTTTGATGTAACTGTCTGATATTCATGATTGAAAGAATCGAGTATCAGGCAGGGTGTAAATATGGAGATCAGATTTTGCTGAACATAAACAACTTTATGATATGTGTTGTCGCATCTTCCTGTGTAATAGCAGAATCATACATTTGATGCTAAAAAAACACACATTTTAAATGCAAATAAAACCAATGGGTCAGTGGGTCAAAAATGTTTTGGCATAAAAGCTTTTTAACTCATCCTGCTTTGAAAGCTGCCCTTGGTAAATTAGTCCCATTTTCCTGCTGCCCCTCTTTGCCCTCCTTTTTATCAGAGGATCTCCCTCTAGCACCCAATTATAGGCATTAGTTTTAACTCCCCACAAAAAAACACTTTAACTCCACCTCCCATTTCCAGACTGACCTTTCTGTCCTGGGCCTTCTCCATTGTCAGAGTGAGGCCCAGCGCAAATTGGGGGTACAACACCTCATATTTCACGTGAGCAGCTTACACCCCAACAGTATGAATATTGACGGATCTAACTTCAAGGAACCCTTGCTTTCTCTCTCTCTCCATCCCTCCCCCTTCCCAGTTCTCTGACCAGTCTGACTGTCCCTGATTACATTTTATCTCTGTTTGCTTTGTTGTTACCTTATCTTAGCTAACAATAATTAGCTACATTTTGCTTGATCTCCACCCCCCTTTGATGTCTCGGTCTCACACCTTACACTTCCTTATCTCGGTATGTCCCCCACCCCATCCCCTGACTCTCAATCTGAAGAAGGGTCTCGACCCGAAACATCACCCATTCCTTCTCTCCAGAGATGCTGCCTGTCCTGCTGAGTTACTCCAGCATTTTGTGTAATATAGGCATTGGTTCCCAGGTTACCTATTTCCTTCTATCAAACAAGACTGCTATCAAAATAAATCTTTTTTTATAAATCACATGAGTTTCTATTTTTATCTCCTTCCCCTGAAAAGTAGACTGCATGAAATGTCTTAATGCTTGTATTTTGACAGAATTGCTAATGCTTCACTGGTGCCAGGCGATCAGATGAAAGAAAACACTGATGAGGTATTACAAGATGAGCAACTCAGCGATGGTGAGAATGCTCTTCCAGGCATTATTTGTCCTGAAAGGATGGCAGAAATGCATGGATCTCAAAACCCACAAGTTCCTCATGTCGGAGAGAAGGATGTTTGGGAAGAAATGGACATTAACAGGAACAAAATGAAGATCTCTGGCTGTAAGGTAAATTAGATTTAATGTATCAAATAAGGGCATTCAACTTTAAAATATTAAGCAACCATAACGTGTTTAAATTGGATTTCTGCTCACCATCTATCTGAAAATACTGCAAATTGTACTGCTTGGAAATTACCTCGTTGAGTTGTTGGGAATCTGTCCTTTTCGTCATGAGTCAACTCCATATCCAGCGATGTTTTATTGTCATAGATTTTGTGGTTTGATGCAAATTGGTTGTTTCAAAGTGAGCTTGATAAAATTATGTTTATATTCTGCCAAACATTGAAAAATAAACTGAAGAAACAGCACATTGTTTTCCACAAAATATCTTACAACTCAACGGTATGAATTCTGGATTCTTTAATTTCAAGTTTAGTTTAGTTATTGTCACGTGCATAGTGGTGCAGTGAAGAGATTTTTGCTGCGAGCTATCCAGTAAGAGGAAAGATTATACATGATTACAATCAAGCCGTCCACAGTATCCAGATACAGGATAAAGGAAATACTGGTTAGTGCAGGATAAAGTCCAATTAAAAATAGTCTGATGGTCTCCAATGAGGTAGATGATAGGTCAGGTCCACTGTCTAGTTGGTGATTGTGTGTTTCAGTTGCCTGATAACAGCTGGGAAGAAACTGTCCCTGCATCTGGAGGCATATGTTTTCACACTTCTATACCTCTTCCCGGTCCGGACCTGTAACATCTGTCTATTCCCTCCACAGACCCATTGAATTCCTTCAGTTTTATTTTTTGTTCAAAATTCCAAGATCTGCAGTTTTTTGTGTCTCCAGTGTATAAGAAATTACGGGCATTCATTATTTTGGACTACCTAATTCATCTAGAACTTGTCAGTTGTATTACCAAAAATATGCAAGCTGCCGCTAATTTGTCAAAGGAAATCAGTATATTTGGCATGTGAAAGAGAATGTCTTGTAGGAAAATAAGTGGGAATAAGTGGCTGACAGGAATGACCAAATATCCAGCATAGACTTAATGAGCTGAATGGTTTCCTATCCATAGAACATACCCAGAAAAATATGTTTAAGAATATTAGTATCCTGACACTGAGAAGGAAAATAAAACAAATCGGCAAAAAAAAACCCATCCAATTTTTAGGATTGTAAATGTGAATAAGAGGCAGGAAATTATTATGTTTGAAGAAAATTCTTCCAAACAAGAAATAAGTTAATTTTCTTTCAGAGTTGATGGAAAAAAGTTGAGTTTTTTAATCTTTATTAACCATTTCATAAACGAAATGATAATTTTTATATTTGTACTCATTCTATTCTGAAAATTCATTACAATCAACATGATTGTAAAATGTAGTAGCAAACTCAAGGTAAAGTGAGATAAATTGCTTGTGATTTCATTATAAATCTCATATTAATGCAATTGGCTTCCATTTCTGCTTATCAGACTTGTTAAATCTATAAAAATAATATAAAATGTATCCAAGTCTTTTTTTGCTCTGACTAGTGTCATAGAGTTATGCACAAAAAAGGCCCTTTGGCCCAACTCATGCACGCCAACCAAAATGCCCCGTCTAAGCTAGTCCCATTAGCCCTGATCTCTTTAAATCTTTCCTAATCATGTACTGGTCCAAAAGTATTTTAAACCTTGTTAATCTACCTGCCTCAGCTATTTCCCATGACAACTCATGCCATAAATCTTGTCTGTACTCTTACAGCCTAATGGCATCTTTTCAATAGCAGGGTGACCAAAACTGAACACAATACTCCAAATGCAGTCTCACCAATGTTTTGTACAACTGTATCATAATGCCCCAACTTCTTTCCTCAATTCCCCGACAAATGAAAGTCAGCATGCCAAAAGCAGTCTTCACCACACTATCGACTTGCAACGTCATTTTCAGGGAGCTATATACTGTACTATATCCCTCTGCTCTACAACATAGCCCAGAGCCCTACCATTCACTGTGATGGTCCTGCCCTGGTTTAAGTTCCCAAAGTGCAACACTTCACACTTGCCTCAATCAAACTCCATGTATCATTCCTCATCCTACTTGCCCAGCTGATCAAGACCCCATTGATAACTATCTACACTGTCTACAATACTACCAATTTTACTGTCTTCTGCAAGCTAACTAATCATGCATTCTCATCCAAATCCTTGATGTGCATGACCGACAGTAATGAGCCAAGTTCCGATCTCTGAGGCTCACCATTTGTCGCAGGCCTCCAGTCCAAAAAGCAATCTTCCACCACCCCCTCTGTTTCCTACCATGAAGCCAATTCTGTATCCATTTAGCCAGCTCTTCCTGGATCCCATGCAATCTAACCTTCTAGAGCAGCTTACAATGCAGAACCTAATCAAATACCTTGTTGAAGTCCAATT
The DNA here is from genome assembly GCF_028641065.1 of Leucoraja erinaceus. Classification (NCBI taxonomy): domain Eukaryota; kingdom Metazoa; phylum Chordata; class Chondrichthyes; order Rajiformes; family Rajidae; genus Leucoraja; species Leucoraja erinaceus. The sequence goes on from NC_073385.1 coordinate 58,408,547, forward strand.
AGGGTTTTTCTAGGGCTTTGCCACACATCAACCATGTGTTTGGGACACAATCTCCCATGCTCAATACCTTGCTGACAACCCTGAATCAACCTCTGCTTTTTTTCAATGCATTCATATCTTTTTTCAATACATGTATATCTTATCCCTCAAAATCCTATCCAAAAAATCACCTGCCACAGATGTTTGGCTTTCTAGTCTCATATATTTGAGTGTTCGGGATGTATTTTAGCAACTCTTTCAATCCCCAATTTGTACAGCTTATTAGCTAAAAACATTGTTTTCCATATATCTAGTCATTATGGAATATCAATAAATTAAATAATGGTTTGTACATCTGGTATTCTTGACGGCCATACAATCCCTTTTGAGGCCATGAAATTTCAGAGAATGTATTTTGGTTTGGTGGCCTAACTCTGATGATTATGGACATGGTAAAAGTGACAGGAAACAATTGGACATCATAATCGTATCAAGTGGAATAAGTGAGGTGAAATGGAAACAAGGACCAAAAATTGCCATGAAGTTGCTATTGTCTGAGGTGTTTTACATTTTCCTGCTTTTATCTTAAAAGCATGCAAATCAATTCAAGTTTATTGTTATGTGCACAAGTCCAATGCAGTAGAGGCACAATGGAAATCTTGCATGCATGCAGCATTATAGGCACTTGGAGGAGTCATAGAGCTATTCAACAGAGAAACAGGCCCTTCAGTCCAACCTGTTCATGCCGATCAAGTTGGCATTGTAGTCTATCTGCATTTGGCCCATATTTGTCTAAGCCCTTCCTATCCATATATCTGTCTAAATAGACACAGGCAAGTTTATGCATATACATGTATGCATTGTGCCACATTCATTGTGCAAGTGGAAGCTCTCCTTAAATTCTGCAAGACAGTAAAATACATGACAGTAAATCAAAAGGCAAAACACAATTAAAAACCATAGTAGTCCAATAGCTGGTCTGTAATGTTCCATTGCAGAGCCAGGATTAGCATTGATGATTGGTTCAAAGATATGATAGGTTTGGAAAGGAGCTGTTTCTGAACTTGGTTGTATGGGACTTCAGACTTCTGTATCGCCTGCACGACGGTAGCAGTAAGAAGAGTGCATGGCCCGGATGGTGCAGATCATTAGAAAGTCGATTGCTGACGCAACTTCTTTGTAACTGCTGTGTGCTGGCAGGATAGGTCATTTGATTTATAATTTATAATATCATTTGTATCTTTGTTCGGCAGTGCTTATTAAATAAAGCACTAAAGATCTGAAAAGTCTCTGAAGCTACTTACCGATGCCAACTCAGATGGACTAGAGCTATTGAGCGAGATAGCCATAATTAAGTTGTTGCCTGTAAACTCAAAAGTGTGCTTGTTGCATAATAATTAGACATTTATTTCCTGGAAGTGATTGAATTAGAATTGAACTCTGGTTGTCTTGGAATATAGGATTATTTTCCATTAGTTTCCAAGGAAATGGCATGGTTTTGAATCCCTTTTGAGTAATTAATATACAATGGTTGCTTCCCGCTTTCTTTTAGGTGCAGCTACGTGACTCCTACTTATTTAACCTTTTAGTGACATGTCAGTGTGTCTACGATTTGTGCGTTGGAGAAAACTAAAGTCAATTCTTCAGTGCAAACTATTTATCTTTTTACCTTGATAAAATTGTATCCAAGACTGTATTCTACTAAAGACCAGGAATGTTGCTTAATTTGTGTGAAAATAGATCCTCCAGCAGCTCTGCCTTTTATGCTCCAGACTGCAGAGTCTTAAGGGCCTGTCCCACTTATGTGTCCTTGGCATGCAAATTACGCAACCTCGTGGTCGCGTTGAGCAGCGACGGTCGTGCGCGATTTCATGCGTACGCACAACCATCTGGAGCGTGTGATGTCATTTGAAGATGGACACTAAGCTGGAGTAACTCAGCGGGACCGGCAGCATGTCTGGAGAGAAGCAATGGGTCTAGTTTCGTGTCGTGACTTCTTCAATCTGAAAAGAAGGGTCTTGACCCGAAACATCACCCATTGCTTCTCTCCACAGATGCTGTCGGTCCCACTGAGTTACTCCAGCATTTTGTGTCCATCTTCAATTTTCTTGGCCCCGCTCTGGGAGTAGAAGTGGAGGCGGATCCGGATCCGGACCGCAACAGCCGTGAGCCCCAGGCCGAGCTCGGCGATCGTTTGCCTGCTTCTGCTGCTGTTGAAGGTGAGACGTTGCGTCGCGCCAGGGTCTTGGGCCTGTCCCACTTTGGCCGTCAGTTCCGCGACAGGCCGTTGGCGCGCGAAGATTTTGTTCGCTTCAAAGATTTCGGAGCCCCGTGCGATGTCGCGCACAACTACATACCCCTCCGCGCTTCTCAGTGGGACCGGCCCCGCGCGGCCATACGATGCCCGTGCGCCTCAACGCGACCACAAGGTCGCGTAATTTGCATGCCAGGGACACGTATGTGGGACAGGCCCTTTATGCTTCTATGGTACATGTAAGAACTGATCTGGAGTATTTTATGCTATTTTTTTTGTCTCCATACATTAAACAATATATGTACTTGTATCACCAGACTAATTTCTGTAATAGGAGGTCTGAATTGCAAGGAGAGATTGAGCAGACTAGGCTTCATTTCTCTGGAGTTTACAAGAATGAAAGGGTAGTGGATCTTTGAAATTCTATACCACAAAGGGCTGTGAGGGTCAAATAGAGATGTATAAGATCATGAGAAGAATAGATGGATAGGTTAAATGCAGTCTTTTACCCAGTGTAGGGGAAATCAAGAACCAGAAGACTGGGGTTTAAAGTGAGGGGGAAAGATTTAATAGGAACCCAAGGTGCAACTTTGTTACACAAAGGGTGGTGTGTGTATGGAACGAGCTGCTGGAGGAGGTAATTGAGGCAGGTACTATCTCAATGTTTAAAAAACATTTGGGCAGGTACTTAGAGAGGATAGGTTTAGAAGGATATGGACCAAATGCTAGCAGGTGGGACTGGTGTAGATGGAGCATGTTGGTTGGCATGGGCAAGTATGGCCAAAAGGGCCTGTTTCCACAGTGTATGGCTCTGACTATAACTGTGATGGATAGATTTCTGAATATTTGAGGAATTAAGAGACATGGCAAAAGGGTCAAGTTAGAAGATCAGCCAGAATCTTATGGAACAGTCTGAATAAGGGGCTGAATGGCTGCTCGTATGTCGTATGTTCTTCTGTAATATACACATCTTTGTCCTTTTGTTATGTGACCTATTATAATGTAATTACCTAATAGGCTCTGAGCATAAATCTTCCTTTACCATCTGAGCTGGAATTTGTTTAAAATACTTCATTAGTTTAAGAAATTAAACTGTAGATGTCAACAGTTTTACGACGAGAATCTTGCATGATTTTCGTAATAGTAACTGATTTATGGTGATTGAATAGTTGAAATTAATCTTATTGTGAATGTCGACCTCAACTTCACAGTAATATTTTGTCTAATGTTTGTAGATTAAAATTTAATCAGAGACAGATCTAATCAAAATTGATAATCTGCTGCAGTACAAGGCTTCATTGTGTACAGTCCTCATTCTGAGGGAGTGTAAACGGAGAAGGCTTACCCTGTGAGCTGAATATAAAAATATTGTGTGGCTCTTTGATCAAGAGCAGAGGTTCTTCCCATTGGCCAGACCAATGCTGGTTGTCTAACTAATGTCATTAAGGCAAAATTATATTGTTTGAGGGAAATTGATTTGTGCAGTTTGGTTGTTTGCTTGCAGGTGTAATACGGATACTAGCTAATTTACTGTGATTAGCTGGAATTTTATATAAATTAATGTTTTGTAGTTTAGTTTTTAATGATATAAATTTAAATTTTGGAATTTGGTTTAATTGCGATTTGGTGAAACATTCATAATGTTAGCATAATGTAAGCAATGGGAGGCTTGGCTGATACAAAATATAGCAAGCATGGCATTTTTTTTTGTGCAGTACAAGGATAGTCAGCCATCACAATGATGTATGTTACTAATGAGCTGTTCACTGTTAATTTTCCTGACCAGATCTTAGCGAGTCCAGTATTATGTTTGAACTGCTTTCCAATGTCATGATCCAAACTCTGGCTCTTTTATTCCTGCCTTTCTTTCACTCTCAATCTATAGTCACCATTTATGTGCCCTATTAGGTCTCACGCAGCATTTCTCTGCCTGATCCTCTTAAACTTATTTTTTGCTCAACATGGTTTTACAGCCTTCAAAAGAAAGTGGGAAACAATGGAATTCCTTATAGTAGGGTCAGCATAATAAATTAGCAAGTTTCATAGAAACCTGACCTGAATAACAAGTTTGGCCCCTAGTGTATTCACTACATAAATCAACTGCATGATAAAAATGGAATTTGACATTGGTGCCATAAATGAACTGACTGAGGAGAGCTGGTTCTCGGATGGACTGCTCAATCCTTGAGTCCTTCACGTGTTGCATCATTTTCCAAGAGCACTGAGGATGCAGTGCTGATATACATTGTGCAACATTCTGTTGTCATTAAATAACTTGTCCTTTGACTCCCTTGTGAATAATTGCAAGAGAAAGCTGTGCTTAGAACAAGAATAAAGTCGAGCAATTGATTGCAATGGATGATCTCAGATTTTTCTTGCTCCAGTTATTAGCGTATGACAATGAAAATAACTCTCCTCTTAAATATAAAGCAGGCATTTGCTTTTCGTGTTAACCAGCATTTTCCATAAATGTCATGAACATTAAGTGATTATTTGCAGTTATACAGCCAACAGCTGTTTCCTTTACTTGACATGCATTAATCAGCTTAATTTTAACAAGGAAAGTTTTATGAACATAACTCATGGTATTGCATTTAATATAATTGTTGTTATCATTGTACATGGAGTAAAATGTACAGATTAGTACTATGATAGTCGTAGCGTTCCGTTTTCTTTGAGTACTATTAGATATTGAGATGAGTAGATTTTAATTTCATCTGATGCCTTTCTATTACATATTCCCTCATCTGTGTTTCAAAAAAACTTGAAAATGTTAAAATGATTATTACTGCCCAATGTTTTAAATGTGCCATCAATACAACTTGTGAAGCTACCTCAGTTTTAAATGAGTATTATAAAGAAATTGTCAATATTCTGACTAAATCAGCATTGTATGTAAAAACAACAAGAAAAAATCCACAAAAAAAACTTGGTTTTGAAGTAGTATTTGGAGGCAAAAGATAAATCCACCAGTTTCTATTGAGTGAAAATCACAACAAATGACTGTAAAATTCCTTTACCATCTGAGCTGGGATTTGTTTAAATTTGTTTATTATAGATGTTGGAAATTTACAATAAAAACACAATTCTGGAAATACTGGGCAGAGAAACAGAATTAGATCTTCAGGTCAAAGAACCTTCTTCAGAAGTGGAAAGGAGACAAAAGAAGTTTTAAGATGGAGGGTGGGTTAGGAGAGGGATGTCTTTGAGCATGGGGATAAACTAAACAAAGTTAACTGGTCAGTGAGTGAATGGGAACAGGTAGATCAAGAACATGGACAAACGAATGTCGAACTTGCAAATTGCGGTGTACAGATGTGTGCTGAAGGTCAGGCTGGTCATGTTCTCCACTCCCAGAGAAGGAGAAAAAGGAACAGAAGAATGTGAGCCAATATCGCAGATGGATGGTTGATACAGACTGAGAAATCGAATTATCTGAAGTTAAGTTCAGAAGTCATAGGAGCAGAATTAGGTCATTTGGCCAATCGAGACTCCTCCGTCATTCATTCATGGCTGATCTATTTTTCCCTCTCAGGCCCATTCTTCTGCCTTCTCCCCATTACCTTGGCACCCTTACTAATCAAGTACCTGTCACTCTTCGCTTTAAAAATACCCAATAACTTGGCCTCCACAGCATTCTGTGGTAATGAATTCCACAGATTCACTGCCCTCTTGCTAAAGAAATTCCTCCTCATCACCTTTCAAAAGTTATGTCCTTTTAATCTGAGGCTGTGCCCTCTGGTCCTAGACTCTCCCACTAATGGAAACATCCTCTCCACATCCACTCTATCCAGGCCTTTCAGTTTTCGGTAAGTTTCAATAAGGTCCCTCTCATCCTTTTAATCTGCAGCGAGTACAGGCTCAGAATTGTCAAACGCTCATCATACATAAACCCAATCATCCCCAGGATCATTCTCTTAAACCACCTCTAAATCCTCTACAATGCCAGTGGATCTCCTTGGATATGGGGCCCAAAACTGCTCTCAATAATCCATATGCAGTCTGTCCAGCATTACATCATCCCTGTTTTTATATTCTACTCCTCTTGAAAGGAATGCTAACTTTGCATTTGTATTCCTTCCTACTGATGTAGCTTACAAATTAACCTTATGGGAAGCCTGTACCAGCGCTCCCAAGTCCTTTGCACCTCCGATTTATAAACCTCCTCCCCATTTAGAAAAAGTCTATGCTTTTTATTCCTATTACCAAAGTGCATGTCCGCACGCTTTGCTATGCTGTATTTCATCTGCCAGTTCTTTGCCCACCCTCCCAACCTGTCCAAGTCCTTCTGCAAGCTCCATGCTTCTCTATATGACCTGATTCTCCACCTACCTTTGTATCATCTGCAAACTTGGCCACAAAGCCATCAATTCCATCATCCAAATCTTTAATAAACAATGAGAGTAGTGGACCCAACATCAACCTCAGCGGAACATCATTAGTCACCGGCAGCCACCAATAAAATGTTCTCTTTGTTCATTCTCTTTGCCTTTTGCCATTCAGCCTACATTCTATCCATTCTAGTATCTTCTCTCTAATACCATGAGTTCTCATCTTTTTTAGCACTCACATGCGGCACTTAATCAAAGGACTTCTAAAAATCACTGTAAACAACATCCATTGACTCTCCTTTGTCAATCCTGCTATTTACTTCCTCAAAGAATTCCACAAAAATTGTCAGCAAAGATCTTCCCTAAACAAAACCATGCTGACTGACTTCTAAGTACTCCGAAGCCTCATCCTTAATAATGGACTCATCCTTAATAATAATGAGCCATTCATAGAAACATAGAAAATAGATGCAGGAGTTGGCCATTCGGCCCTTCGAGCCTGCACCGCCATTCAATATCATCATGGCTGATCATCCAACTCGGTATCCTGTACCTGCCTTCTCTCCATACTCCCTGATCCCTTTAGCCACAAGGGCCACATCTAACTCCCTCTTAAATATAGCCAATGAACTGGCCTCAATTACCTTCTGTAGCAGAGAGTTCCAGATTCACCACTCTCTGTGTGAAAAATGTTTTTCTCATCTTGGTCCTAAAGGATTTCCCCTTTATCCTTAAACTGTGACCCCTTGTCCTGGACTTCCCCAACATCGGGAACAATCTTCCTGCATCTAGCCTGTCCAACCCCTTAAGAATTTTATAAGTTTCTATGTCGGAGTTCAAGTCGGAGTAACCAGCCAATAGTTTCCCATCTGTTGCCTTGCTCCCTTCTTGAACAGTGGTGTAACATTTGCAATGTTCCCGTCCTCTGGGACCAATCCTGACTAGTGATTTTTGAAAGATCACTACTAATGCCTCCACAATCTCTAAAGCTACCTCTTTCAGAACCCTGGGGTGTGGTCCATCTGGTCTAGGTGACTTATCTATGTCGACCTTTCAGCTTCTCAAACACCTTCTCCTTAGTAATAGCATCTCCACTAACTTCTGCCCCATGACTCTCTTGAATTTCATGCATGTTGCTGGTGTCTTCTGCTGTTGAAACGGATGCAAAAATCCTATTCATTTCATCTGCCAGTTCTTTATTCCCCATTACTACATATCCGGCATTATTTTTCAGAGGTACAATGTCCATTCTTGCTTCCTACTTTACGCTTTACGTATCTGTAGACATTTTTGATATCCTCTTTTCTAGACTAGCTTAGCTCCTTGCCTTTAATTTCATCCACACATTTCCAATTCCAACCCCCCCCCCCCCCCCCCCCCCCCCCCCCCCCACCATGTAATTTAAAGCCCTATCTACGGTCTTAGCTGTGCAGTTCGCCAGGACCCTGGTCCCAGGTGGGCTCAGGTGGAATCTGTCTCATCGGATCAGCTCCCTCTTTTCCCAATACTGATGCCAATGACCCATAAATTCAAACCCACTTCTCCCACAGCAATCTTTGAGCCACGCCTTCAACTCTTTAATCTTTTCGATCCTATTACAATTTTCTCATGGCTCAGGTAGCAATCCAGAGATTATTACCTTTTTGGTTCTGCTTTTTAATTTAGTCCCTGGCTGCTCAAATTCCCTCAGCAGATCCTCTTACCTAGCCCACCTACATCATTGGTTCCCACATGGACCATGACAACTGGATCTTTCCCCTCTAAATTATCTCCTGGTCAGACGAGATGTCCTGAACCCAGGCACCAGGCAGGCAACACAGCCTTCGGTACTCTCGATCCTTATGTCAAAGGATTGCGTCTATTCCCCTGACTATATAATCCGGAATGACAACTATGTGTTTCTTATCTCCACGTGTCTCTTATCTTATGGTTAGTTTGCTCATTCTTCCTACAGCCCCCACACTTATCTGCACGGGGAGCAAGAATCTCAGACCCACGAGACAAACTCAAAGGACGAAGCTCCTTTAACACTGCATCTTGGATCCCCCGACCTGTCTCACTTGCAGTCTCGCCCTCCTGTTCCTGCCTAATTAGAAGCAGTTAATCTAATAGGTGTGACTGCTTCCAGAAACACAGGGTCCAGGTAATCCTCCATGCTGCAACATTTCAAGCAGTCGCCAGGTTGTCAACTTTGAGTGTGAGTTCCTTGATCAACCAACACTTGCTACAGATATGGTCACCAGGAGCCACCAAGGCGTTCACCAACTCCAACATCATGCAGCTGTAGCAGATCATGTGATCCTGCATGCCTCATTGATGTGTTTCCAACAGCTCCTATTTACTGTTTGCTGCTGCCCTGGGCTTTTGACAGGTCAGCACCCCTTCCCTCAGCCCTTCTTGTCAAAGTCACTTGAGCCAAAGCACTTTTTCCTCAACATGGCCACTCCTTACAGGCCACTCTGCTGCACCTTGCTTTCATTTTATGCTCATAACACTACACAGTAAACTAGCAGAAAAAAATGATCTTCCATTTTATTCTGCTTATTTAAAAACATTTTTTTCCCCAGCAATATGGCTGCTCTCCCACTGTCTTTCCTCGACTTCTGAAGGTAGAAAAGATGTAGAATGTACTGCCAGATCCAGAGGTCTGAAACTTGCCCAGACGGGAGTTGAGAGCAAATACAAATTTGAGGATCAGCTTCCATCTGGGCCCACTGTAGCCTTCTGGCCTCAGTATTCCATTCTACAAATTCATTTAACATGATTTCTCGATCTGTATCAGTCGTCCATCTGTGGTATTGGCTCATATCTCTCTCCCCCCCCCTCCCCTCACCCTTTTTCCTTTTCCCATTTTTTATTTTGGGATGGAGGGCCTGACCTGCCGGATATCTCTTTCTGCTCTGCATATTGCACCTCGATCTTCTTTTGTGTATGTCCTCAATTAATGATTGACCAAATCACTCATTGACCAAATAACCTATACCTCTTCCCTTGACTCCGTCCGACAGTCCTTTCAGCAGAGGCAGAGGTTCACTTGCACCTCCTACATCCTCTACCATATCCTCTGTTCCAGGTGTGGAATATCAGTGAGTCCAAGCGCAGGCTTGGCGATCGTTTCGCTGAACACCTCCACTCAGTACGCCTAAACCTACATGATCTCCCACTTGCTAAACACTTTAACTCCCCCTCCCATTCCCATACTGATCTTTCTTCACTGTCAGGGTGAGACCCAATGCAAATAGGAGGAACAGCACCTCATAGTTTGCTTGGGCAGCTTACTACCTAGCCGTATAAATATTGACTTCTCTAACTTCAAGTAACCCTTTCTCTCTCTCTCTCTCCATCTCTCCTCCTTCCTAGTTCTCAGACCAGTCTGACTGTCCTCCTGATTAAATTTTATCTTTGTATGCTTCTTTCTCACTTCCCGGATGCTGATGTATTCTACGTTGTCCTTGAGCTTCGTCCCCTTTGATCTCGGTTTCACACCTTACCCTTCCATATCTCTGTGTCTCCCTCTCCCCTGACTCTCACTCTGCAGAAGGGTCTCGACCTGAAAACTGCGCCCATTCCTGCTATTCGGAGATGCTGCCTGTGAGTTACTCCAGCATTTTGTGTCTAACTTTGTTACAGGTTATGTCCCATGGTCACCTTTATGTCGCCCTATCAAAGACATCCCCATCCCACCCGCCCTGCAGCTTTACAAGCCTCTTTTGTTGCCTTCCTAGTTCTGACGAGGGAAACATTGCTTCTCTTCCCACAGCAGTAATATAACCTATTGAATAGGTCCAGCATTTTCTATTGAAAGTACTTTGGTTATCATCTTTCTGGTCAGAAAATCTTGGTGAAGCATTTCATGAATATCCGGTTAATCATGAGGGAACAAAATCATACTTGCAAAAACAAGTCATAATTTCAGCTTTACATTTAATATTATGTGCTTGCATTTTATACCTGTGGATGTTGATGCCTGAAAAATCTTTCTACTGTTTTTTGTTAACTAGCCTTTGAAGATGAAGTGACAGATGTAGTAAAACATTTTTCTTTTGTAAATGCAGGGGGTCACAGAGGAAGAGAGCAGTCATGGTGCTGGAAATGTGCCTCAAAATGGACCAAGTTTGGGATCTCCTGTGAAAGTACGCTCTGAGACTTTGCAACCAGATCGGGATATGCCATTGCTAAGAAAGTTGAGATCAATTCACAGCTTTGAGTTTGAAAAACGTCTCACGTTGGAGCCAAAGCCCAGCACTGATAAATTCTTAGAAGCTTGGTAAGCGCAAATGTATTCTCTTCTCGATTAACTTATATTCTATTGTGAATATATTCCGTGGTTTAAAGCAGTGGGCTCAAAAGAGCACATGCTGAACACTTCTTAATGGAAAAGCCTATTCCTCAGGACATTGGGATAAATTAAATCAAACTTAATCCTTGTACCATTATTCTCTGTTTAATATAAGCAGCACAGGGCCAGGTGAACATAATTGGTGTGGTAGAAAGGGAAAATGTATTCTCATGTATTTAATTTTCACATGAAAGTTTTGTTTTGTTTCAGAGTCTTGCCTTCTCAGGCTATGTTCCATTTGGGATTGCTGGCCATGCGGGAATGCTAGAGCTATGCTACACAGAAACGGCCCCTTTTGCCCCACTTTTCTGTGCTGCTTTGAACGGGTCGCTTTGCTAACCTTTGGTCAATATCTCTTCAAACCTTTCTCATCCATGAATCTGTCTAAATGTCTTTAAAACATTGTAATTATACCGCCCTCTACCTCGTCCTCTTGCAGCTCATTCTATATACCCACCATCCTCGGTGTGGAAAAAGTTGCCCCTCAGGCCCCTTTTAAATCTTTCCCTTCTCACTATATCCCATTGATTTCTAGTTTTAGACTCCACTATCCTGGGAATAATAACTGTGGCCATCCACTTTATTTATGTCTTCATGATTTTATACGCCTAGTTTCAAAGGAAATCTTAAGTCATTTCATTACGAGCCTGAAAGTTGTCAGCTGGATGTTGTTGGGTAAGGTTTATTTTTTTGGAAGTGTTATTCCTACTGCAGTGCAGATGTAACACAATGAAGTAATAAAGTGTTGAATCCTAACTTTTGTTGAGTTAACACAGAAGATGCCATTACTTTTAAAAGACACGGGGCCCAATACTGCAGTCATTTGCACTTTTTGCAGCTTTGTGGGCTCAGTTAGCCTGAGGGTCTATGTGTGTGAGGCAGACTGACATTAACTAGACCCTTGGTGGTGAGTCCGTCAGGAAAAAGGGAGGCTCACCATGCTAATATCTGACTTCTGCTTTACCGTGACTTTGGCAGTTCGGTGTGCAGGAATTAAAGCCAGAGGCAAATAAAACATGTGCTGCTTCCAACTAAAGATAAGTACGTTCTAACTCATTAACAAAGACTTTGAATTGGCCCGAACTAAAATGTAGTTTGTTCAACCACTTCATGGAGGTAAGAATTTTCAATGTTGTGCTTTTTAGTGGCTCATTTGGTAATTCAATAAAATGTTAATGGTTTGCTTTTTATTCAACAATGCATTCCAGGCACCGGAGTGGGACATGCAAGTAATGTTTCTTTACTGTCAACATCGCCTCTCTCACACGGCTCACAACCGCAGAGGGGCAATTGTTTAATGGGATTTGCTGTGCTCTTTATGGACGCGTTCATTCGTGTGAGAGAGGCAATGTTGACAGCATTAGCAAGGGGCAAATCCTCATCATTTAGCTGCTCACTGCTCTGCAAGGTTCTGCCAGGAGTATTGGTCATGATGGTCCAAATGTGGCCAAAAATTGAAATTTGGAGCAAAATGAGGCTGTGCCCTTAATATCAAGCCAACTATTTACCAAGTCAAGTCAAGTTTATTTGTCACATACACATACGAGATGTGCAGTGAAATGAAAGTGGCAATGCTCGCGGACATTTGTGCAAAAGACAAACAACCAAACAACCAAACAAACTATAAACACAATCATAACACACATATTCTTTTACATAAAACGAAGGAAAAACGTCCAGTAGAGTTATTCCCTGGTGAGATAGGCGTTTACAGTCCGAATGGCCTCTGGGAAGAAACTCCTTCTCAACCTCTCCGTTCTCACCGTATGGCAACGGAGGCGTTTGCCTGACCGTAGCAGCTGGAACAGTCCGTTGCAGGGGTGGAAGGGGTCTCTCATGATATTGTTGGCTCTGGAGTTGCACCTCCTGATGTATAGTTCCTGCAGGGGGGCAAGTTAAGTTCCCATAGTACGTTCGGCCGAACGCACTACTCTCTGCAGAGTATGTGTGGTATCAAGGTGCCCTTGTAAAATTACAGCACATGGGAATAGGAGACATCACCACTAGCTAGGGTCTTATTTTGTGCACAAAAAATGGCTTGGAATTCTCAGTACCAGCTCATTGTAACAGCAGGTTACACAGAAAAGCTGGAGAAACTCAGCGGGTGCAGCAGCATCTATGGAGCGAAGGAAATAGGCAACGTTTCGGGCCGAAACCCTTCTTCAGACTGATCGGGGGTGGGGGTGGGTGGGGACAAGAAAGGGAAAAGGAGGAGTAGCCAGAAGGCTGGAGGGTGGGAGGAGACAGCAAGGGAGCTGAGGAAGGGGAGGAGACAGCAAGGACTAACAGAATTGGGAGAATTCGATGTTCATGCCCCCGGGGTGCAGACTCCCCAAACGGAATATGAGGTGCTGTTCCTCCAATTTCCGGTGCTGCTCGCTGTGGCCATGGAGGAGACCCAGGACAGAGAGGTCGGAGGCGGAGTGGGAGGGGGGGGAGGGGGACTTCTAACCGACATACACTATAAACCCACTGACTCCCATGGCTATCTGGACTACACTTCTTCCCACCCTGCTTCCTGTAAGGACTCCATCCCCTACTCCCAATTCCTCCGTCTACGCCGCATCTGCTCCACGGATGAGGCGTTCCACACCAGGACATCTGAAATGTCCTCACTATTCAGGGAACGGGGGTTCCCCTCCTCCACCATAAATGAGGCTCGCACCAGGGTCTCTTCCATACCCCGCAACACTGCTCTCTCTCCCCATCCCCGCACTCGCAACAAGGGCCGAGTCCCCCTAATCCTCACCTTTCACCCCACCAGCCGTCACATACAAAAAATAATCCTCCGTCAGTTTCGCCACCTCCAACGTGACCCCACTACTCGCCACATCTTCCCATCTCCCCCCATATCTGCCTTCCACAAAGACCGCTCCCTCCATAACTCCCTTGTCAATTCTTCCCTTCCCTCTCGGTCCACCCCCTCCCCGGGCACTTTCCCTTGCAACCGCAAGAGATGCAACACTTGTCCCTTTACCTCCCCCCTCGACTCCGTTCAAGGACCCAAGCAATCGTTCCAGGTGCGACAGAGGTTTACCTGCATCTCTTCCAACCTCATCTATTGCGTCCGCTGCTCTAGATGTCAGCAGATCTATATCGGTGAGACCAAGCGGAGGTTGGGCGATCGTTTCGCCGAACACCTCCGCTCGGTCCGCAATAACCAAGCTGACCTCCCGGTGGCTCAGCACTTCAACTCCCCCTCCCACTCCGCCTCCGACCTCTCTGTCCTGGGTCTCCTCCATGGCCACAGCGAGCAGCACCGGAAATTGGAGGAACAGCACCTCATATTCCGTTTGGGGAGTCTGCACCCCGGGGGCATGAACATCGAATTCTCCCAATTCTGTTAGTCCTTGCTGTCTCCTCCCCTTCCTCAGCTCCCTTGCTGTCTCCTCCCACCCTCCAGCCTTCTGGCTACTCCTCCTTTTCCCTTTCTTGTCCCCACCCACCCCCACCCCCCGATCAGTCTGAAGAAGGGTTTCGGCCCGAAACGTTGCCTATTTCCTTCGCTCCATAGATGCTGCTGCACCCGCTGAGTTTCTCCAGCTTTTCTGTGTAACCTTCGATTCTCCAGCATCTGCAGTTCCCTCTTAATCATTGTAACAGCAGTTCTTCAGGCACAATCAGAGACATAACTGTCTGAGTACTTTGTCAATTACCTTCCTGCCATCATGTCAGAATACACAATATTTGACACTCTCAATTGCTCGAGTAGTCAAAGCTCATTACGCACCAGCATTCAATGACCCCTGTAATGACCTCTGCAACATTTAGACATGAGTACGTAATATTTATTCTTGCACAACAACACTAAGGTGGTGCTTGTATCATATGGATTGCAACATTCAAGATGGCTTACCACCACCACCACCCTAAAAACAATAATGACCCGGAGTTGTATGCTGAAAGAATGAGGAATAAAATAAGTACAGCCATCATTTTGTGCCAACAATTTAAAATATAATTTCAGTGCAATAGTTGCCATTACCCTCTACATCTAGAATTTATTCATATTTAGCTTGAATAAGCATTCATTTTTTTCAGTACTAAAAATAGAAAATAAAAAGAAAATAGTTAGTGGACCACACAAAGTATCTGTGGAGAGAGAAGCCTATACTGAGCAATCAGGAAAACTTAAATTTGCTTCAGCTACAGGCAGTGGTGAAACATTAGATGCTTTAAAACCCCCCTGGATAAAGAAATTGCTCTTAAACTTTCCATATTTTCCATTGCATAACGACCTCCGAGCTGAAGGGTATCCCGTTAAAGTCACTCATGTTTGTTTTAAACCTAACTTTAACCATCTGCTCCCATGGAAATTGGTTCTTTTCTGTTAAATTCCATGGCATCGTCCAACTGAATGTCGCTGGCTGATGAGAATCAAATGGTGAGAAGATGGTGCGGAGTATTGTTCTATTCTTTGTTCAACATTTGAATCATTCAACATGTGAATTAGCTTGCATCTTCAAAATACTAAATCCAAAAGGAGGAGGAAAGATAAACAGAAATGTTGATGACAATTTACAATCAACAATACTTTGTGTTTTTGTAATTTGAATCTATATGTTTCTATTTAATCTTTGGGTTCTAAACAAAAATATGTAAAGATGGCTGAACATAATTTTTGAAAACAACATATCTAACATTGTGATAGTACATTGCACTGCAGATGGTCAGATGCGGATAGTAAGAGATAGGTAGAACAATTTGGTCAATGCAGGTAAAATGGTCTTGGGGCATGCATGTCGTATTTAGGGTTAATCATTTGCTATAATGAATGAATTTATTTATTCTGAATACCACTGAGTTTTCAGATATAGTTGAGTTACAAGTCTGTGTAATTCATAAAGTTCCTTTTTTTTGGTCCAGTTCTACAAAGGTCAAGGAAGACTTACTTAAGGATGTTCCTGCTTCCCAGCATCGCAAGACCTCTGCTGCAGCTCGAGCTGACAGGGTATGGCACTTTGATGAAGAATACGTTCCGGACAGTACAAAACCAGTCTCTTTGGAGTCTCCTGAGCACGGTGATGGTGTTGTTAGCAATGGTTTTGTAGCACTCAATTTAAGCTCCTGCAGGCAGGAGGTTGACTCCAAAGAGTGGGTCATTGTGGATAAAGAACATGACCTCCAGGATTTCAGGACCGACAGACGGCAGAGCCAGAAATTAACCAGTCCAACTGGACGGACAGATGATGAGGAACCAGAGGTCCTTGCAGTAGATTCCCCTCAGGCTGAAGGATTAATGTTGGTCGAAGCTATTTCGAGCAAAAGCATGGGATGTCCAAAGTCACCAGAAGCAAGGAAAGACCAGGTACCAGTAATTGTAAACACTGTGTAACTATTGAATTGCACCATTCGGATGTACGGATAAACAGTTCACAAAGAGAATCTGTTGAAAATACTATCTGAGAATAAGCGAGTTCGGTATTCCGACTGCGCATGCACAGGTCACTGGAGATAAACATTGGAGGGTGTGGATCTGCTGTGTGTTATCTTTGGTTATCAGACCTTCGTTTCAGTGAGTGCTTTATGCTTCGTGCTGCCCTGAGAGGTCGGGGTCCATGGTTGGGCGCGGGTTTCCGCCGCCGCTGGGCCATCCGGAGGCGGACAAAGGTGTCGGGCTGGGCTGGGCTCGCAGGGGGGGGGGGGGGGGGGGGGGGGGGGGTCTGCTCCGGCTCCTGGGGGGAGGGGGGCTGTCTCGCGGCTGGCCGGGGACCGCCGGCCGCGCTTCTCTCCCTGTCCAGTGTCTGTCGGTTTGCCCCCTTGGTGGAGGGCATGTCTTCCGGCATCAAAGGCCCTGGTGGTGGAGGGTGTTGTGACCCAGACGGAGAGGTTTGGTGGTGGTGGGGACCGTGCGCCTGCCACTGGCAGGGAGCACACGGAGCGCCAGGGACAAGGGCTCAACCTGAGCTGTGGACGAGGCACGAGTCTGTGCGCGCTCTCCCCAGTTTCCCACTGCCATCTGCCCCCTCTCCCGTTCCTCAGATTAAATATATTTTTAAACATAAATTATGAATAAAGAAAATAATTTATATACAGATTATATAGCCATCACTTTGTTCGCTTTTTCTTTATAGCCAGTGACCTTTGACAAATCCCATGATTCCTTGCGTTTTTCGGATTACCGAACTCGCTTATTGCAGGCAACTAAAGCAAAGGATTTTATTTTAATGTTTTTCATTTTGAAGTGCAGTTTGAAATGATTGATACTATTTTCCCATTCCATCTGTCTTTGTCTGTCTGTGCCATGCTGTCGATAAGTGTTTCTTAACAGCTACAAGCTCATATCTGCTTTTGTCCGATTCTCTATCTTGCGTGTGTTTTACAATTCAACGTGTCCCAAATGATTGCAATTATAAGCCAGACATTTTTCATTTCAATAGTACAGCTATTCAGAAGTACAGTAGTACAGTGCATTCAGAAAGTATTTAGACCCCTTCACTTTTTCCACGTTTTGTTACATCACAGCCTTATTTTAAAATGGATTAAATTCATTTTTTTTATCATCAATCTACACACAATAAACCATAATAAAAAAGCGAAAACAGGTGTTTAGAAATTTTTGCAAAGTAATTAAAAATAAATAATTGAAATATCACAGTTACATAAGTATTCAGATCCTTTGCCATGACACTCAAAATTGAGCTTCGGTTCATCCTGTTTCCATTGATTATCCTTGAGATGTTTCTACAACTTGATTGGAGTCCACCAGTGAAAAATTAAATTGATTGGACATGATTTGGAAAGGCACACACCTGTCTTTATAAGGTCCCACAGTTGACAGTGCATGTCGGAGCAAAAAGCAAGCAATGAAGACGAAGGAATTGTTTGTAGACCTCTGAGACAGGATTGTGTCGAGACACAGATCTGGGGAAGGGTATAAAACAATTTCTGCAGTATTGCAGGTCCCGAAGAGCACAGTGACCTCCATCATTCTTAAATGGAAGAACTTTGGACTCTTCATAGAGCTGGCTGCCCGGCCAAACTGAGCAATCAGGGGAGAAGGGCCTTGGTCAGGGAGGTGACCAAGAACCCGATGGTCACTCTGACAGAGCTCCAGAGTTCCTTTGTGGAGATGGGAGAACCTTCCAGAAGGACAACTATATCTGCAGCACTCCACCAATCAGGCCTTTATGGTAGAGTGGCCGGACGGAAGCCATTCCTCAGTAAAGGCACATGACAGCCCGCTTGGAGTTTGCCAAAGGGGTTATTTTCACTGGTGCTCTTATCTGATGAAACCAAGATTAAACTCTTTGGCCTGAATGCCAAGCGTCACGTCTGGAGGAAACCAGGCACTGCTCATCACCTGCCAATACCATACCTGTGATGAAGCATGGTGGTGGTAGCATCAAGCTGTGGGGATGTTTTTCGGCAGCAGGAACTGGGAGACTAATCAGATGAATGGAGCAAAGTACAGAGAGATCCTTGATGAAAACCTGCTCCAGAGCGTTCTGGACCTCAGAGTGGGGTGGAGGTTCACCTTCCACCAGGACAACGACCCAAAGCTCACAGCCAAGACAATGCAGGAGTGTCTTCGTGACAAGTCTGTGAATGTGCCTGAGTGGCCCAGCCAGAGCCCGGACTTGAACCCGATCGAACATCTCTGGAGGGACCTGAAAATAGCTGTGCATCGTCACTCCCCATCCAACCTGACAGAGCTTGAGAGGATCTGCAGAGAAGAATGGGAGAAATTACTCAAATACTGGTGTGCCAAGCTTGTAGTATCATACCCAAGAAGACTTGAGGCTGTAATCGCTGCCAAAGGTGCCTCAACAAAGTACTGAGTAAAGGGTCTGAATACTTATGTAAATGTGATATTTCAGTTATTTCTTTTTATTACTTTGCAAACATTTCTAAACACCTGTTTCCGCTTTTTTTATTCTGGGCTATTGTGTGTAGATTGATGATAAAAAATGGAATTTAATCAATTTTAGAATAAGGCTGCAACGTAACAAAATGTGGAAAAAGTGAAGGGGTCTGAATACTTTCTGAATGCACTGTCCAGTGTCCCATTGTTTGGTATAGCTATCACTGTTTTCGACATCGATTTTCAAGACTAACTATTTTGGTCAATATAGGCTCTCACGTGAAAATAAATAGAGCTTTCTGTGTTTTTAATAATTTCCGCTCGGTATAGCTTAAGAATTAACATTGGAATTGCCCGGAGTATTTTTATTGATTGTCAGCCATGTCGTGTGCAATAAGGAAGGATGGAGAGGAGGACCGATAGGCCTGAACTGTCCTTCATCAGGTTTTGTCACTTAAGGCCTGTAGGTATTTCCATTTTTTGAAATAGATCATTATTCCAGTGATGGGAACCAGCTATAGTGATCCTGTACTGAGAAATCTTGGCTATATTATGAATACTTTAAAAAAAAAGTTCCTCATTATTATTCGAGAAACAGCATTAGTAACATCACAGCAGATCTACAATTGCAATTTCAGAGACAGACATGATGGTTAAGGAAGGTTTTCCTAAACTTTACAATGCATCTATAATGAGAGTCAAGTATTTCTCTTCGTACAAGTGAAGATTGCTGCCAATGGTGGTACAATGCTAATTGATTGGAAAGGCGTGTCTGTACAGCACTTGTTCACTATTTTGTCACTTTGGAGTAATGAGTCTCAAACTTTTTTCCAATTTAATCACAATCTGAATTTCTCTGTGTGTCCATGGGTTCCTCTGCATTCAGGATTGACGAGTCCACTGCTACCACGATGAGCATTTAAAATAATTAGCTTTGGTACTCCTCAATCTCATTCATTGACCCTGATGTTACTTAACCAAATGCTTGCAACCAATACAGTATTACCAATCTTGATATTAAATCATTGGTCTACAACAAAGGCAATAAAACTGCAAGTTGACTAAAAAAAAGGCAGAAATCAACAATCCATCATTTTCACTGTGAGCAGAAATCTTTCTTGCAGCTTAGTGATATATTTTCTTCCAGTATTTGATTTGTCACAGCTCATTGTCATTGAGCTATGTAGAAACATCCCATTGACACAAAGTGCAGAATGGCTCATTCAGTCATGTGCTTTCTACATATTAGGCTATACAGCGTGGAATCAGGCCCTACACCCACCAACATGTCCCATCTACACTAGTCCCAACTCCAGCATTTAGCCCATATCCTTTAAATCTGTCATATCCATGTACCTGTCTAATTGTTTCTTAAATGTGCAATAGTTCCTGCCTCAACTACCTCTGGCAGCTCGTTCCATACACCCACCACCCTTTGTGTAAAAACGTTACCTCAGATTAAATATTTTTCCCTTCACCTTAAGCCTATGTCCTCTGGTTCTCGATTCCCCTACTCTGGACAAGAGACTACCCGATCTATTCCACTCATGATTTTGTACACCTCTATTAGATCACCCCTCATCCTCCTGCGCTCTGAGGGATAGTCCCAGCCACTCCCTGTAGCTCAGACCCTCGAGTCCACGCAACATTCTCGTAAATCTTCTCTATACCTTTTGACAACGTCTTTCCTATATCTTTCCTATCCTTTACATTCTCTCTCGCATAAATTTATGAAACTTTATTGAATATTTTTTTATTCGGATTCTCAGTTCAAGAATGGTTCACCCATTCTTTATTATTCTGTGGTTCCACCAGTTCTTGCCTCTTTGCATCCTGTTCTCTTTCAATCCCAGAAATGGAAGCCCTGGTTTCAGCTATCAAATCCAAAAAGTCATCTTCTTTACCACTTCTTTTAAGGCACAGCAAAACCTTTGCCAACTTTTTGGTAATCTCTTCTAATATCTTGGCTTGTATCAGTTTTTCCAAGCTTTTTAACTCAGCAGGTCGGGCAGCAACTCTGGAGAACATGGATAGATGACGTTTTGGGTCGGGACCCTTCTTCAGACCGATTCAGTCTGCTGAATTACTCCAGCACTTTGTGTTGTTTCACCCAAAAACTAAGTGCCGATGCCGCTGTCTGCACCAGCGAAGCCCCTCTTCACCAGCTGCCACAGGGTCCGGTTGAAGCAGCTGTTGTAGCGGCTCACCTTGTCGCTCCTGGGGACAGCACTTTATCCAGGCCGTAGTCCCCTACAGTACATGCTCAGTCACCGTGAGGCCTCCCCTCTCGCCAGCTGCCGCTTCTTCCTGTCTGTTGTTGCTTTGTCCGCTTTGCCGACGCAGCCTCCTCCTCCCATTTTCCAATAAATGTTAGGGAAATTGGTGCCTTTGCCTTAAGGTCCCACCACAAACGTAATTTGCTAATCACTCCGCCCTTCCATCTTCCTCCCCAACGCAGAGCCAAGTTGCACCAAGGCAAATTCCTTGTATGTGAATACTTGGCCAATAAACTTATTCATTCATTCATTAAAGCATGTCATTTGACTGCAGTGGGCTGGCAGAACCACTACCAGAGCTCGTGATCAGTTAATTGGCCACTGTAAATTGTCCCTAGTGTGTTACATAGAAACACAGAAAATAGGCGCAGGAGTAGGCCATTCAGTCCTTCAAGCCAGCTACGCAATTCAATATTATGGCTGATCGTCCAAAAATCAGTACCCTGTTTCTGCATTCTCCTCATATCCCTTGATTTCCATAGCTAAATCTAACTTTCTCTTGAAAACATCCAATGAATTGGCCCTCACTGCAGAGAATTACGCAGATTCACAACTCTCTGGGTGAAAACATTTTTCCTCATCTCAGTCCTAAATGGCCTACCCCTTATTCTTAAACTGTGATCCCTGGTTCTAAATTCCCCCAACATCGGGAAATTTTTTTCTGTATCTATAACCATATAACCATATAACAATTACAGCACGGAAACAGGCCATCTCGGCCCTACAAGTCCATGCCGAACAAATTTTTTTTCCCCTTAGTCCCACCTGCCTGCACTCGTACCATAACCCTCCATTCCCTTCTCATCCATATGCCTATCCAATTTATTTTTAAATGATACCAATGAACCTGCCTCCACCACTTCCACTGGGAGCTCATTCCACACCGCCACCACTCTCTGCGTAAAGAAGTTCCCCCTCATATTACCCCTAAACATCTGTCCCTTAATTCTGAAGTCATGTCCTCTTGTTTGAATCTTCCCTATTCTCAAAGGGAAAAGCTTGTCCACATCAACTCTGTCTATCCCTCTCATCATTTTAAAGACCTCTATCAGGTCCCCCCTTAACCTTCTGCGCTCCAGAGAATAAAGACCTAACTTATTCAACCTATCTGTAACTTAGTTGTTGAAACCCAGGCAACATTCTAGTAAATCTCCTCTGTACTCTCTCTATTTTGTTGACATCCTTCCTATAATTTGGCGACCAAAATTGTACACCATACTCCAGATTTGGTCTCACCAATGCCTTGTACAATTTTAACATTACATCCCAGCTTCTATACCCTGTCCAATCCTCTAAGAATTTTATGTTTCAGTAACATCCCCTCTCATTCTTTCAAATTCCAGCCAATACCAGCCCATTCTTTCATCATATGTCAGTCCCACCATCCCGGGAATTAACCTGGTGAACCTACGCTGCACTCCCTCAATAGCAATAATGTCCTTCCTCAAATTAGGAGACCAAAATTGCACACAATACTCCAGGTGCGGTCTCACCAGGGCCCCTGTACAACTGCAGTAGGACCTCCTTGCTCCTAAACTCAAATCTTCTCGCAATGAAGGCCAACATGCCATTTGCTTTCTTCACTGCCTGGTGTACCTGCATGCTTACTTTCAGTGACTGATGTACAAGCACACCCAGGTCTTGTTGCATCTCCCCTTATCCTAATCTGTCACCATTCAGATAATAATCTGCCTTCCTGTTCTTTCCACCGAAGCGGATAACCTCACATTTATCCACATTATACTGCATCTGCCATGCTTCTGCCCACTCACCCAACCTATTCAAGTCGCCCTGCAGCCTCATAGCATCCTCCTCGCAGCTCACACTGCCACCCAACTTCGTGTCATCCACAAACTTAGAGATGTTACATTCCCTCGTCTAAATCGTTAATATATTTTGTAAACAACAGGAGTACCAGCACGGAGCCTTGTGAAACCCCACTAATCAGTATCTGCCATTCTGAAAAGGACCCGTTAATTCCTACTCCTTGCTTCTTGTCTGCCAACCAGTTCTCTATCCATATCAATACCCTGCCTCCAAAACAATGTGCTCCAATTTTGCACACTAATCTCTTGTGTGGGATCTTGTCAAAGGCGTTTTGAAAGTCCAGATACACCACATCCACTGGTTCTCCCTTATCCATTCTACTTGTTGCATCCTCAAACAATTCCAAAAGATTAGTCAAACTTGATTTCCCTTTCATAAATCCATGCTGACTTTGACCGATGGTCAGTTATTTGAATAAAATGGCTCATTGCAGGGACAATATAAGCTAGATAACAACACCCTGTCCAATGATGGGGGCCATATTCCCGTCTTGCCATATTCCCATCATCTGATGGCATCCCTGGTAACCATGGATAGGCCCATGATCCACAGATAAAATATGTGCAGTTGACAGGTCGGGGTGGGCCAGTGGTGGCACTAGTGTCCATAGTAAGGCATGAACTGTTTCCCAGGAAAACCCCTGTACCTTGGTGGTGACAATGACAGGTGGCATTAACTGGCTTCTGGGAGACCTCCATTACCTTTAATCGTGGATGTTGGGCCCTGTTCTTCACATTAATTTTCCAATCTGACTTAAAAGGTGGGATGTACCATCCCTTAAAGTCGTTGTACTTCGGGGAACCACCCCTGCTATTCCGACACTTGGTTTTATTAGTGAAGGAAGAAAAACCATAGTAAGGCATACTTCTCAGTGATACACAATGGGATGGAGACCATGGGAATCCCTCCCTTCCCATTTCGTGGCATTGCTGCACAAACCCAGCTGGACTGGTTAGCAGGGGTAACACGTCATGCGCACACATGGGCTGCTTTAAGGTACACATTTTTTTTCCCATGATCCATTTAATCGAGTCAAAGAACTGATGATGATGATGAACAGTGTCCAGATTGGAGTCATGGCCAGAGGCCTTACTCATGGCCCGGTACAGCTGTCTTTTTGCAGTCAGAGTGATGCACCCACCGAGGGTGTCCTATTTTAGCGGCTGTGGGAGTGGTGAGAAGTACAAGGTATGGACCTCTCCAGTGATTGCCCAGTCCCTTCCGATCCCAATTGCGTATCAAGTCAAGTCAAGTCACTTTTATTTCTAGAGCACATTTAAAAAAAACTCTTGTTGACCAAAGTGCTTTACATTGGTGGAGGTATTAACGTTATACAACAGTAGTTTCAGAACGTAATCGCCAGCCTGTAGCACTGCTTCTTTTGGTGGTTTGTCTAAGGACCGTTGCGTCTCTCGAACCTGTGAATGCAAAACTATCAAAGAATCTGTTAGTAATTGCATGTATGTTAACAATCGTTCATCCAAGGCATGGGGATCAAAGGTCGTTTCTGCAACTTCTTCAGCCCCCCAGGGTGTCCTGAGGGGCCACCCATACATTATTTTAGCAGGGTCAATTGAGCGGTAGAATGCGGTATGATGCTCATAGAGTACCGGGGCCATAGGCAAAACTTGTACCCAATTAAGCTTTGTCTCTTCAGTTAGTTTAGCAAGCTTGCTTTTTAAAATTCCATTAGCTTGTTCCACAATCCCTGCAGCCTGTGGGTGGTGTACACAATGGAACTGTTGTCGAATGTTCAACTGCTTACACATTTGCTCATTAAGAGAAGTGTGGTCCGTTGTCTGAGCTGATAACTTTAGGAAGTCCAAATCTTGGCATAATTTCACGTAACAAAACAGCAACAGTGGACTGGCCTGTAGCATTGGGAGTAGGAATTAGTTCAATCCATCGACTAAAAATATCAATAATAACCAAACAATGTTTATAATGGTTTACTCTAGGCAAGTCAATTTGAATATACTGGAAAGGCCGGTGCAGTATAGGCATACGTCCTAGTTCAGTCTGCACAGGTTTCCCAGGGTAATGTCTCTGGCAAATCTGACACTGAGATACAATTTGTAATACTTCCTTTGTCAACCGCGGATGCCACCATGGGGCTTTACAATTTTCGAACATTCCCCCCTTACCGTTATGTGTAAGGGAGTGTACATAATGCAACAAATTGCAGAATGATCTGCGTTGGAATGGACAGACTCACCATGCAACAGTGAAAACAACAGGTGTCCTAAATTTTCTGAGGTGCAACTTCCATCATTGTTCAACTTCTGTCAAGGAGAAGCTGTACTTCACCCTCGTTAGACCTCATTTGGACTATGCAGTTGCAGCATGGGACCCATACACAAATAGAAATATTTCTTCCATCGAACGTGTCCAAAGACAGACAGCTCGATTTGTTACTAACACCTATGAGAGAGAATAGGTGTTAGTAACAAATATTTCACACAAAACAATTAGATTCTCACAACACAAAATTTGCACATCAAAATAAATTCCACAATTAAATAAATTCCACAGTACGCCTCCACAAAACTCAGTATTTAGAACCACAAAAGGAAAAAAAAAGTGGCAACCTCCCCACCTTTGCTGCTTTAAAGCAAACATCATACAAACTTAAACGGAAGAATAATATACTCCCATGGCCAAGCAGTCAAACTGCTGCTTCGGGGTGATCGATGTTGAATTGAATTGAATCCTTTATTTGTCATTCAGACCTTTCGGTCTGAACGAAATGTCGTTGCCTGCAGCCATACATGTAATAATAAACAACACACAATAAACACAAATTAACATCCACCACAGTGAGTTCACCAAGCACCTCCTCACTGTGATGGAGGCAAAAGTCTTAGGGTTGCTGTCTCTTCCCTCCTCTTCTCCCTCTGCGCTGAGGCGATACCCCACCGGGCGATGGTAAGTCAGTCCCGCGGTTCAAGCTCCGCGGCCCGGAGGTGGTCGAAGCTGCCGCCCTCCAGTCCAGCGGACGCAGTTGTTGCCACGGGAGCTCCGGAAAACAGGCATCAACCTGTGACCCGCGAGCTCCCGACGATGTCATCCACTGCCGCCAGAACGCCGCCTCAGCCACCGGAGCACCGTCTCCGCCCCGCCCGGATTCAGGTCGCTCAGCCTGCACCGGAGCCCTCACGGGCCGTCTCAGCCCCGCACGGGAGCACGGGAGCGTCTCCGCCCCGCACCGGGCCGCCCCCACGGGAGCGTCTCAGCCCTGCACCGGGCCGCCCTCATGGGAGCGTCTCAGCCCCGCACCGGGCCACCCACACGGGAGCGCCTTCCAGCCCCGCACCTGGCCGCCCCCACGGGAGCGTCTCAGCCCTGCACCGGACCGCCCTCACGGGAGCGTCTCAGCCCCGCACCGGGCCACCCACACGGGAGCGCCTCAGCCACCGAGCACCGTCTCCGCCCTGCACCGGGCCGCCCCCACGGGAGCGTCTCAGCCCCGCACCGGGCCGCCCCTACGGGAGTGCCTTCCAGTCGGGAGCCGGGCCGCCCACACGGGAGCGCTGTTAACGCCACCAAACAAATTGCCATTTCTTAAAGGGACATACACACATACAAAAACATTTATTTACAAGCAGTATATAATATTTCACCTTCAAAGGCGTCTCTTTGTAATATACTTTCACGTTTTCTGACAAGAAAATCCTGGTTGCAAAAAAAAAATTTACAAGAAGCAATTTAGAAGCTGCCGTTTAAAAAAAAAATCTGTTCAGCACAAGCAAGGTCGTGGCACTGATACTCTGTGCCAAAAGTTATTCAAACCTCGAAGGAAATTTGTTTTAAACGGTAGGCTGTTAGCTGAGGTTAAACTGTATTAGCAGCCACGAGTCTCTTGGTTTTTTTTCCCACTACAATCTTTTTATAATAGAATTGCTTTTCAGAAAACGGGGTCCCCGGGGTTATTTCGTTTTGTGCAATTTCTTCCATGTTGCTTAATCAAAGTCGCTGACAATTGTCTTAAGATCTCTACTTCTGCCTGGATCTGTATAACACATATGCTACACTGACTGTTATCTAAACCTTGTCAGATAATAGTGAGGTGTTGCATGCATTTTGGGAAATAAAACCATGCTATGATTTTCATGGTGAACAGTACTGCCCTGCAGAGTGTTGTAGAGTAGCGGAATCAAGGAGTACAAGTATAGTAAACCCACGTTATTCCAGACCTCTATAATATATTTAGGTTATAGTAGACGGACGTAATGACACTCACAGCCAGGCCTGGCTGCTGACGTCTAAAAAGATGTCTAAAACTAAGAGGGTCATAGATCGGGTGAATGCACACAGCCTTTTTCCTAGAATTAAGAATCAATAACTGGAGGGCAGTGGTATAAGCTGCCGGACGAAGTAGTACAATAAGAGCCTTTATAAGACATCTGGACAAGTGCATGGATAGGAAAGGTTTTGAGAGATATAGGTCAAATGCAGGTAAATGGGACTAGCATATTTGCTCGACAAGTTGGACTGAATGGCCTGCTTCCGTGCTCATGATGCTACAAACACTGTGGGTACTAAAGCAGATTGGTTTATGATGATTAAGGTGCGTCATACCCCCTCCAATTAAGAGTCTATTCAGTTAAATTTCTGGAGAATAATAGAATACTGCCCACTTGCGTGGATGAGCATGCAACTCCAAACACTGCTAAATTGACAGCACAACCACTGCTCTAAGCATTCATTCTTTTCACCTCCACGATTTGCTGTTATTATTATATTTGACTGAGTTGGATGATCAGCCATGATCATATTGAATGGCGGTGCAGGCTCGAAGGGCCGAATGGCCTACTCCTGCACCTAATTTCTATGTTTCTATGATATTATTTTTTATATTATATAAAATGTGTATTTTATATTTCTTAATAAATAGAATGAATTGACTTGGAATAGTTTCTGATAACATGGAGATATGAAAAAGAGGCCAAGTCAGTCAGCTGAAGATGCTGCAAATGCTTCAGCTTTGTTTTTTATGCTCATTTGCTGATCCCAGCATCAGAGAGGGGATGGTCATTGAACCACCGCCTCCTGTTGGTTTCATTAGTCATTGCTGTTCATGACTGGCAATGGACAAAGGACATTTATTGTCACATACACCAATTGATGCAGTGAAATTAGAGTAACAATGCAGCACACAAATAAGATAAACACAACACGATAGAATTTAAGAGAAAACGTAAACAAATCCCCCCACAGTGGAATCACCATTTCCCACTTAGGGAAGGCGACAAAGTTCAGTCATCTTCCTCTTATTCACCCGTGGTCGAGGCCTATAGAGGCCTCCGCAGTCGCTGCAACGGCGGCCCGGTGTTTCCTGCCCTCTCGCCGGGATGATGGAACTCCGGCGTCGGAACGGAAGAACACTCTCAGCGGCTTGGAGTTTCCGAATCGGCCGCTTCCTATCGGAGACCGCTGCTCCCGAAGTCCATAGGCCGAGCTGGGCGGAGCTCCAACACTGGCGATCCTCATCGAATGATCCAAGGCTCTCGCGATGTTAAATTCAGCGCCACCCACAGTCCCAACACTCCAGAACTCCACCACGGCGATGGCGGTAAGGCATCACCCGCTCCGCGATGGTACTTCAGTGCTGCGCCACTGCTGAAGCTCTGGCCGGTCTCCGGTAGGAAGGCCGCAGCAATCCAGATGGTAGGCCGCGAGGAGGGGGCAAAGATGCGGCTCGGAGGAAAGATGCAACCTCGACCAGGTAGTGACTGAGAAAACGTTTCCTCCTTCCCCCCCCCCACCACCCCCACATAAAAAAGACTAAAAGACCTCCAATACAAAACTTTTACAGACTAAATATTTTTTTAAAGGATGAAAGGACGAACAGCTGCTGGCGAGGCTGCCACACTTGATGGCGCCACCATAGCATTATTTAGAAGTTTTAATTTAATCTATACTGCATGTCCTCCAGAGATGCTGCCTGGCCCACTTAGTCACCCCACAAAACGTTGGGTTTTTTAAATTGTGGATTATTTAACTCAATCTCTAGTTTAATGTTTAGTCTGCTTGTAGCTTCTGTTGAGGCTTCAGTTTTAGTTGTGTGTGATGCTGCCAGAATGGTCCTCGACATCTTGTGCTGATCCACTAGCTTAATGAAAATGGAGGAGTGACCATTCATTCCTGCAGTTGGTGTGTTCAAGTGAGTAGAACTGGGTGTGAACCTGTGTCGGAAGAAACTGCAGATGCTGGTTTAAACCGAAGATCACACAAAATGCTGGAGTAACACAGTGGGACAGGCAGCTTCTCTGGAGAGAAGAAATGGGTTGAGACACTCAATCCGAAACGTCACCCATTCCTTCCCTCCAGAGATGTCACCTGTCCTGCTGAGTTACTCCAGCATTTTGTGTCTGTCTTTGGTGTGAACCTTCTCACTTAGATGAAGGTGCTTTCCACTGACCAACCGCTGCCACTGGAAGGTGTGACCTGGGCTGGTTTTTTTCAGCTTTGTTATTTACAATTTGTTGTACAGGTGCTAATTGCTGTTTCATATTTCAAATATACTGATCACTGTTCAGAGCCCAGTGTTTTATTTGCCTATTTCTTGCTTGCTGATATATACAGTTGGTGAGGAGTACATAATCACTCCTGGGGTCATTTTTGGAATGACCCTTTTGGTGCATATCACTGACCTGGACTGGGGGGCAACCTGGCAGAAGTATATAAAATTATGAGATGCATAGATAGGGTCGATCGCCTTTTTCCCCAGGGTGGAACTGTCAAATACTAGTGGACATAGTTTTAGGGTGAGAGGGGAAATGCTTAAAGTAGATTTGGAGGACAAGTTTTTTTTTTAAAGATTGATTGGAAGAAGATTAATCATATGTAGGCAGATGGGGTCAGTTTAATTTGGCATCATGTTAGGGACAGATTGTGGGCTGAAATGCCCGTTCCTGTGCTGTGCTGTATTGTTCTATGGTACAGTCATTGAGTCATTTCGTACAGGAACACACTTTTTGCGCACTGTCATCTAAATTAATTTCACTTACCATCATTTGGATTGGTGCATAACAACTGCTAGTCTAGATACGTGAATGTTGTGGAAGTCTCTGCCTCCATTACCTACCCAAACAATGTATATTATCATATTCCAACCATTTGAGTGGAAAGGTTCTTCCTCAGAATTACTCTGAACCTCTTGGCCTAAATCTAGTCTTAGATATCTCTGCTGTGGGGAAAACTTTCCAACTATCTACCCTTCCCAAGCTTGGAATTTTATTTTAACCCTCAGCCGTCTCTCTATGGAAAACAAACTTGGTCTACCCTCATAACTGAAATGTTCCATCCCAGGTGACAAATCTTCTCTGCACCCTCTCCAGTGCAGCCTTGACCTTCTTATGGTAGGATGACCAATACTCCAGCTGTGGCCTGACCAATGTTTCATGATGATGTACCATAACTTCCCTGCTTTTATATTCAGCGTCCTGGCTACTGAAGATAGGAATCCTAAATGCTGCTTTACCCACGTGCTGTCATCTTCTCGGATCTTTGGCCTTATACACTGAGATCCCTCTGTTCTTTAATACCTGTTGTAGCCCTACATCCACTGTGTATATTCTGCCCTCATAGTCCTCCAAAATTCATCATTTCACATTTAGCAAGACGTGATTCACTCTGCCATGGCTCTCATTTTAGTAGCTGATCAATTTCATCCTGCGGCCCAAGACCAACCTATCAATCAACAATGCTATCAATTGTCATGTCATCTACAAACTTATTAATCATATCTCCTCCATTCACATCCAGACTAGTTCACGCATATATCAAATGAGTGTGCAAGAAATTGAGATTCAGCTTAGACATAACCCTATTATCATTACATTATCATTCAGCCTGAAGAATCCATCTGTGTCCATTTCCCTCCACAGAAGCTGTCTAACTTGTTGAGTTCCTCCAGCAGTCCACTTTTTTTTTTTATCATTTCAGATCATTTGGTGTTAAACGTTTGTGAATTATTTACTGTGCTTCCATTGTGCAGAAGTAATTAAACAACCCTGGATATGTTAAGTAAGAGTGAACATTTTTTCAGAGTTTTCTGCATATATATTAAGAATAAATGGTGTCAGTTTTTTCATACTGCAGGAACTTTGACTATACTGTCTAACACAAAACTAATTTTCAAATCTCTTTTGTCCACTTGCTTTTCTGCTTCTTTATAACAAATCCTTTAATTAATCAATGTTTCATGACAAAATCGATCTTTTAAAACACAATTGTGTTTGTTTTTTCCAAAAGCCAAATAATATTGTTTAACAACTTGCTGGTATTTGCCATCAATAGCAAACAAAATGTCAAAATTTGTTCTTGACTAGAAATTCTCCTGCTCTCGACAAGACATTCAAAAACATAATTTTTTGTAAAATGTTTGGAGACATTTTAACTGGCATTGGAATAAGAAATAATATAAAAATATTGAAAGAGTCAGTATTGGAAATGAAAGATATTTCTCAGTGGTGCAGTTGCAAAGTTTCCCATGGTTTATTTTGGTTCAGTGAAAGTCTGTTCTGTGGAGGCCAGTTTAGGCCCATGGCAGGCCTCAGCTGAAAGTAAACGGGTTTTAGCTCGTATTGCCATGTGGTAAAATGAAGATTGGATCTTTGTGTTATACCCAGATGGTCAAATCACTTTGGATACTCGATCCCGAGCTTGGGATAGCCACTTGAGGGAGTTGTTGATCTATGGACACTTGTAAAATTATTCCCCAGCAAAAAGGTAGATAGGCTCAGAAGAAAAAACTAAAAATAAAGAGGAAGGTGCCTTCAGTCTTGTATTGTTTGCCTTTTAACACAGCAGTTATTCATCTATTCATCAATCTGTATCATTTGTTTTTGTTTGAGTTGCAATTCAATGAGTGGTTGGTTGTATCCTTGAATGAATATGTCTGTATTACTGTTTTCCATTGTGAACACTAATATCGCTCCAGACTGAATTCTACCTGGATAAGGTGTGTGTGTGTGTGCATGCGTGCATGTGTGTGTGTGTGTGTGTGCGTGCGTGCTTATATTTTTTCATGTATGCAAGAGCAGTCTTAATTTTTAATTCACCAATATTCCCATCCATATGTTCTCACAGCTGAACACAACTCATTTGCCACATCCCAACACTCCAAGGATGCAGAATCCCCTCCGATCCCCGAGCCCTGTAGTATTGTTACCCTCTGATTCGGATCCACTTCACAGGAAGCAGTCAGATTTGCACAGGAGCCAGTCAGCTGAGAACAAATCACGCTCCCCTGGTCGTAGGCAGCTACCCTTCATTCCAGGCAACACCAAGCTGCCTTCTATCATCCGCATCTCCAAAGCTCAGCTCCAACAGGTGAACCAATACATTATCTTGTTTGCAGTATTCTCTGCTGTAGTTGAATCTTTTAAAAGCTATTCTAGCATTGTATTAATTTCTTTAAATTCCACTAACCCTAAATTTAGTAACTTAAAAATGTATTATTTCATTAACATTCTGGGAATGTGTTTGTTGAGGGACAGGTGTCTGTGTTTGGGAGGATATTCGCAGGTTTAACAAACAGTCTATGTGAAAGTGAACAATCAATTGCGAATGTGTCATTCGGATTTATTACAATAAAGATTTTTTTTCTCTGTAATGTTATGTTTTAATATATTTTATCATTTAAGTTCATGTTTCTCACTACATCAATTAAATGACTGCTGTCTGGATTTTGACAGAAGAATAACATGTTTATGACAATTCTTTTGGCAGCCAGGAGTGCAATGGTTTGTCCTATGTATGGCTATTAAAATTGTCTATTAAATCTTGTATTTAACCTTCCATCAGAACGAGGCAAAGTTAGAGAATGGGCATGTTTATCGTTGCAGAGGCAAGAGTGGGGTTTCACATGATGTGGAGGAAACAATGGGATGTCTATGTTATGGTGGGGACCAAGGAACACTAATGGTATTGGTTTATTATTATCATGTATACCGAGATAACAATTAACTTTGTTTTACGTGCTGTCCAGGCAAAACATACCATGCATGAATACATGAGGCAGTGCTAAAGAGAAAACAAGCAATGCAGAATATAGAGTTACAGCTGTAGAGGAAGTACAGATATTAAATATAGTACACGAGTTGCGATGAGGAAGATTGAAATATGGGGAATACAACCTTGGCATTTGAGAGGTCTTTTCAAGAGTCTGTTGACAACTGAAAATAAGTTATTCCTTTATCTGGCGCTACGTGCTTTCAAGTGTTTGTATCTTCTGCATGACGGGGGAGAAGAGAGAATGACCAGGGTGTGAGTGATCCTTGATTATGTTGGCTGTTTTCCCAAGGCAGCGTGACATACAGGTGGATTCAATGGGTGGGGATAGGGTGGAGCCTGGTTTGCGTGGCAGACTGGGCAATGTAAATGTTGGCTGAGAGACAATGGTTGATGACAAGTTATAGTTCATCTGTCTGAAGGAGAATGAAAGGAAGATGAATGAAAATAGAGGAGTGAAATAAACAAAATTAATGCTGGAGTTGAGAGATACGAATACTCTAGTTGTTGGGTATTCAAAATAAATGAGAACATTGGAAGGATCCAACAGGCCAGCATTGTTATTGGAGAAAGAAATAGGAGGGCCAGTGGATGACATCGTCGGGAGCTCGCGGGTTACAGGTTGATGCCTGTTTTCCGGAGCTCCCGTGGCAACAACTGCGTCCGCTGGACTGGAGGGCGGCAACTTCGACCACCTCCGGGCCGCGGAGCTTGAACCGCGGGACTGACTTACCATCGCCCGGTGGGGTATCGTCTCAGCGCAGAGGGAGAAGAGGAGGGAAGAGACAGCAACCATAAGACTTTTGCCTCCATCGCAGTGAGGAGGTGCTTGGTGAACTCACTGTGGTGGATGTTAATTTGTGTTTATTGTGTGTTGTTTATTATTACATGTATGGCTGCAGGCAACGACATTTCGTTCAGACTGAAAGGTCTGAATGACAAATAAAGGATTCAATTCAGTTGAAACTATTGCATGATGATCTTACATCACAAATGGCTAGTACTGATGCAAGCTGGAATGACCTCTTATCTGAAATAATCACTATCACTGTTATCCTGCTGATTAATCTTCCGCTTAGAAGATGACATTCTGGTACTTCCGCTTGCTTTTGGATATGATGGTTCAGTTCAAGAGCCTAAATCAGAGATGTCTGAGAATTGATCAGGCAACTGGAAGATCAAGGTTGTTTGTCCATATGGAGTGAGTGGAGGCTTTCTGCTGCAAGTCACTCAATTTGTGTTTGGTTTCTGCAGTATAGATGAGACCATATCGTGAACACTAAATAAGTGGAGCAGATGCTGGTAATCCCCAGCAAAGGACTGGAATCACTCTGCTGACCAGGGTGGAGCAATGAGCCCCACATTTCAGCACTGAGTGCAGCACCACTTGCACCAACCCACCCACTGCAGACCTACAGTCAGCCCCTCCACGCACAAGCTGGGGGGGGGGGGGGGGGGGTTATTGCTGGGAGAACACCAATGGAGAGCAGGGATTTCTGCCACATTGTAAACACAGCAGTGTATGACCTAAGTGGGGTATATATCTGACAGTTTGGACTTGACCGACAGGGCTCTAATGAATTATCCCTGTTAAGAATGGTACCTAACTGAGATCATCTTCACTTTGTACATTTACAACATTCTCTCTCGACCAGCAGAAACACTTGGACAGTCACTCCGAGTCATCATCCAGGCATACCACCAACTTTCTCCATCTTTCCCATCTATCGCAACTTAAAACATAACTAAAGAAGTGTCCTGACCAAAAGGAAGTTTGTCCATTCCCTCCAAATTATGTATAGAAACGGAGGAATTGCAGATGCTGGTTAATAAACTGGGTTTAGTTTATTGTCATGTGTACCGAGGTACAGTGGAAAGCTTTTGCTCTGTGCAAGTATAGACAGAGTGCTTGGAGTTGCACCAGACAGGGTGCCTGACCCATTGAGCTACTCCAACATTGTCTCTTCCTGTCAATTGTATGTTAGAGTTGTGATCTATGTTGGAGTATTTTTAAGCCTAATTCTCAGCCGGTATATAGTTTAAAGCAACTTTCAGGTTCAGTACTAAATACAGTTTGTAGTTTGATGCAGTCCCAGTGTCCACAAAAAGGCCTAGATGGATCCACAGAACAGGCATGATTTAAAAAATGTTTTAAAAACATAATAATTTCTGCAACAATTTGATGTACTGTATTCAGACGCTAAATTTGCACTTCTGGTACAATCCACTGTTCACGACGATGAGAATAATGCAGTGCATTTTGGAGAGTTTGGCCAGATAGCAGTTTGTGTTCTCAATGCCTAGAATAGCCATTGGCACTGCTCCACAGAATACATTCGTAGAATTAATATTTCCCAATATTCTTGAAGAGTTTGTCAGTCTCCCAGTTACTTCATTGCTCTTAAATAAAATCTATTGGTGTTTTGTAATTTTGGCTTCAGGAGGCACTGGGTATAGATAAATGAATGAAAGCAGTGATGTGGGTTTTATACAAGTCTAAAATGTTCATACAAGAGTCAAGAGTCAATTTAATTGTCATTTGGACCCCTGGAGGTCCAAACGAAATGCCGTTTCTGCAGCCATACATTACACACAAATAGACCCCAGACACAACATAATTACATTTAACATAAACATCCATCACATAGCTGTGATGGAAGGCCAAATAAACTTATCTCTCCACTGCACTCTCCCCCCCCGATGTCAGAGTCAAAGTCATAGCCCCCGGCTGGCGATGGCGATTGTCCCGCGGCCATTAAAGCCACGCCGGGTGGTGCGAGGTCGCACACCGGGTCTTGGTGTTGGAGCCCCCGGCGTGCGCTCGCAGAGTCCGCGGCCATTCCAGCCGCGCGGGGCAGTGATGTAGGCCCCGCTCCAGGAGCTCTTCAACCCCGCAACTCGGGCGGGAGAAGTCGCCGTTGCAGGAGCCCCGAAAAGCGGTCTCCCTCCAGGGAGCCGTGGGCTCCCGGTGCCGTCGTCCACAGACCCGTCGTTGGAGCCTCCGACTCTCCGGTAGCAGCAGCAGCAGCAGCAGCAGCAGCGCTCCTCCACCGCTCCACCCGCTCCGGACTCGGCCAGCTCCGCGACGGCAACGGTGAGTCGACACCTGAGTCCCCGGCTTCTTCCTGTTGGAGGCCGCTCCTCGTTGCGGCCTCAACGACACCTGAGACCCGACGAGAAAAGGTCGGGTCTCCAGTGCAGGGAGAGATTCAAAAAGTTTCAAAAAGGGAGTTAGATGTGGCCCTTGTGGCTAAATGGATCAGGGGCTATGGAGAGAAGGCAGGTACAGGATACGGAGTTGGATGATCAGCCATGATCATATTGAATGGCGGTGCAGGCTCGAAGGGCCGAATGGCCTACTCCTGCACCTATTTTCGATGTTTCTATGAAATGGGATTTACAAGAGTGTGTCATATATATTTCAGCTCCAAATGAGTGGTTATGTTCTTTGTGAATTATTATAAATTTGTTGGTACAGTTTTAATGCCTTTGTTTAGTAGTGGTCAAATGCTGGATATTCAACCAAGGTGTTCAATGTAAGGAAGAGAATAAAATGCAGGCCGTCTGGCAGAGATATGTGAATCATTATTAGATACAAGTGAGATGCCAGAAGACTGGAGGGTGACAAATGTGCCTCTATTTAAGAAGGGCTGCAAGGATATGCCTGGGAACTATAGACCATCTTCAGTATTTTCCCAACAACCTTCAGGCTATTAAAAACTGCAACCTCTAAATAGACTCCGAACCATAGAGATTTGGGGACATTATTTTTGACTTTGCACCATTATTGCTTATTTGTTTTTTTAATATAAATGGAACTGTTTTTTTATTGTTTATTATTGGCTTATATAGTACTGTGTTTACATATCTATTGTGTTGCTGCAAATAAGAATTTTGTTGTCCCCTTTCAGGACATATAGTAATAAAACACTCTTGACACAATATTAGATGGTTTGGACTGGATGTAAGCCTGCACAGTGGGTTGTCTTCTTCTTGCGTATGGCGTGCACAGCCTAAAGTTGTTGGACAACTTGTTCTATATGATCTTATTTGATTGTGCACGCTGGGTTAATTGCATTCGTTGAAACAGGGAGGACCACGTGAAGGTTGCAATCTGGGTAAAATAGTTTGAGGATAGACACAAAATGGTGGAGCATTTCTGGAGAGAAGGAATGGATGAAGTTTCGGGTCGGGACCCTTCTTCAGAGTTTGTTGTTCTCTAAGGCGATGATGCACAGAAAGGCTTCAGGGCGTATGCACAGATTAAGTGCATTGGTGAGAACGCAAAGGTTTTGTCCCGAAACGTTGCCTATCTCCTTCGCTCCATAGATGCTGCTGCACCCGCTGAGTTTCTCCAGCATTTTTGTGTACCTAAGGTTTAATTTAATGTGGAGAAAGGTTATGCATTTTAATCAAGTAAATAGAAATGCAAATTAGTATTTTGGTGTCAATTGCAGGGGTGTTTTTGTACAGTGATACTGGTCAAACAGTGTCTGCAATGTTGTATGCAGGTCTGGCAGCCCTACCAAATAAATAATGTTATTGTGATCAATATTGTGTTCACCATACTAATTCCCATGATGGCAGATTTGTTTTATGAGGAGTGATTAAGACACGTCAGCCTATATTCTTGAGTGTCGAAGACTTGAGGTAGATGCAGGAATAATAATTCTTCTGGCTGGGTGTCTAGACCCGGCAGCCATAGCCATTCAGGGCGATTGGAAGATGTTGAAAGCTTTATGTGTATGCTTAAAATTCAGCAGTATAGCCTTTCTCTGATTGTCCATCACCAGCAAACTATGCAAGTGCCTTGGTGTGTTGGTTCAGGATGGTATATTGGAAAAAAATCTTTGGGTTTAGATTGGTTCCATTATCTGTCAGTTTTTAATTTCATACCCCCCAATGTTTATTACATTATTGCAAGGCCACTACAGGCATGAATAAAATAAAAAACAACTAACTTGAATATATGTGGTGTGTTTTCTAACCCAGACACACCTTTGTAACAGAATGCTTGTGTTGTATTCTAACGTGGAGGCTAGGATTCCCTAAATAATTAATGTTGGTTGAGTGATAAACATCAAGGAACAGGTAGGCTTTCATTTAAATAGCACCATTGAATCTTTAGCACCCACTGAGAATGCAGACGATTTAGTCTCCACCAGCATTGCAGCATTTGTTACTGTGCGATGGGATTGTTGTAGGAGTTATAAACTACTGCACTTATCCCCTCGCATTCATTCACTCCGTGCAAATGTGTGAATATTTCTGGTGAACACAAGTTTAAACTAGTGTTTAACAGTTTGTGGAGAGAGTTTATAGTTGCACAAAATTTCCCTTAGGAAAGAAAATAATGAGAAGTGGTACAAAGTGCTTTCCTTGTGAGTGTGACAGTGTGTGTTAGTTTCCAAATATCAATGCAATTGGGGCTGAAAAGAGACTATATTGATTATCATAGTCACTTTTCTGATCCCTGTGCAATTCTTGCATTGAAAAGTTATTGCGTTTGTGATTTTGATTCTGTTACTGTGCAGGTTCTTGATTTCTACATTCCTTAAGCTTTAATGATAATGTACCTTTGTTCACATTGATTCTCTGTCATTCTCCTTTGGACTTTCCCTCTCCCCTCTCCCCTCTCCCCACTCCAATCCAATTTCAGGCACTCTCCACATTGCGTAACCGGCAACTTGCATAAACTCACACTTACGTAAACAATTCACAATAGGTTGGTCCTTTTTCCTGAATGACCTGTGTTTTTGCAACCAT
The DNA here is from genome assembly GCF_028641065.1 of Leucoraja erinaceus. Classification (NCBI taxonomy): domain Eukaryota; kingdom Metazoa; phylum Chordata; class Chondrichthyes; order Rajiformes; family Rajidae; genus Leucoraja; species Leucoraja erinaceus. The sequence goes on from NC_073385.1 coordinate 58,447,140, forward strand.
GTTTATAGAATAATTTCAGAGCCATCTGAAGGGTGAAACCACCGATTCTTCCTGAAACCATTTCTTTGGCAACTCTTCTTTGAAGGGAAATTTTAAGTTGGAACTAGATGGAAAATCAGACTAGTTCAGTCAAGCCCAGGCTTGCAACACCAAGGGATTTGGATGCTTTGCAGCTGTTGGGTTGGGACCCAGCAGGTTTAGGGAGGCTGAGCAGGTGGGTTTTGCTGCGCTCCGAGGGTTTAATAAAAGTGAGAAACACAAATGGCGAGGATGGCTAGGGTTTCCGTATGCTTCATAGATATAAGCGCGACACCCAGGGTCGCTGCTCTACCGGTTTCAGCCGTTTTTGATTCCAAGCTGGGAAGGCGAGCGAGAATAGGGGAGGTGAAGGAGAACAACCCCTGGCCGAGTCACGTTGGCAATTCAGGAGGTGGCCGCTGTGGAGGGGGGAGCAGTGGAGTTGACAAAGTGACGGCCAAGTGGAAAAGGTGGCAGCTGATGAGAGGGGAGGGAGCCCCACGATGACAGCGTTTCGTGATAGTTGCCTGAAGAAAGCTCTGTCAGCCAGGGGATATAATGTGAGCCACGTCAACCAGTTGGTGAAGAAGGACCCGCTGTTGCAGACCACTGGATGGAGTTTTCTCTCAACATCTCTTAGACGTTTCTTACTGCAGACTTTAAACATTAATGACGAACTTTGAGCATTCATGGAAAAGGAAACTAAACCTTTGACAAAGAATTAGTAAAAAAATAAAAATGTTTGTGGCAACTTTAAAATATTTAAATCTTTGGCAGGGTTTTCTTTTCTGCCAAAACTGTATTAACGAGGGTCTATACGGCAGTAAGACATTACCTGGATTTTCCCATGAAATGTTAGCAGTACCTGTGTAGAGTTCCACACTGTTAATGTCAATATTGCTATGTTCAACTTCAAACAGAGAAGGAATAAAAAAAACACAAAGTGCTGGAGTATCTCAGTGCGTCAATCAGCATCTCCAGAGAACATGCACACGTGAAGTTTCGGATTAGGATTCTTCAGACTGATTGTAGTGGGGGGGGGGGGGGGGGGGGGGGAGAGCTGGAAGAGAGGAGAGGAAAGACAAAGTGTGGCAGATAATACGGTGGACACAGACCTTTGTTTTGAAGGCAAATGGTTGGAACAAAGGCCAGATACAAAAGCAGGTGGCGTGAGACAGGCAGTGGAGGGTTGCAAATTGTGAAGCCAGAGGAAGGAATGAAGGAGCGGGAAGAAATAAATAGATGTAAGTCCAGGTGGGGCACAGGGGAGGCGGTGTGAGAGAAAAGAGACCATTTTGTTTATCATAGTCACTTTTCTGATCTCTATACTATTCTTGTGTTGAAAAGTTGTGTTGTTGTATTTGGGAGGTGGGCTATGGGGGAGAACAGGGAGGGGGGAGGTAGTTAGAGGTTATCTAAAATTAGATAATTCAATGTACATACTGTTGGGTTTGTATGTACCATAAGCTTCCTGAGGAGACCCAGGACAGAAAGGTCAGTAGGGGAAGGAGAGTTAAAATGGTTAGTACCTGTGAGAGCCAGTAGGCCTTGGCTGACCGAGCATAAGCGTTCGGCAAAAAAGTTGCCGAGTTTACTATTGATCTCACCGGATGCAGTAGGTGAGATTAGAGATGCACGTGAATCTCTCTCTCTGACCTGGAAGGTCTCCTGGGGACCCTGGATAGAGGTGAGGGAGGAGGTATACAGACAGGTTACATCTCCTGCGGTTGCAGGGAATAGTGCCTGGGGATGGGGTAGTTTGGGTGGGAAAGGATGAGTTAACCAAGGAGTTGTGAGGGAGTGATCTCTGTGGAAGGTGGAAACGGGTTGAGGTGGGAAGATGTGACTTGGTGAGATCACGTTCGAGGTAACAGAAATGTCGGAGGATGATGTATTGGATACAGTGGCTGGTGGGGTGAAAGGTGAGGACCAGAGGAATTCTATCCTTGTTCCATCTGCGGGGAGGGGGAACAAGAGCAGAATTTCGGGACACGAGACACAGGTGGGGATCCATCCATGACAGCAGGGGGGAAACCAGGTTTACTCATGAAAGAGGACATTTTGGATGCCCTTGAATGGAAAGCCTCATCTTGGGAGCGGGTACGTGGAGACGGGGGAAGTGCGAGGAGGGCAAAGCATCTGCATGGAGCAGAGATTGGGGGATAAAGCAACATCCTAGCTTCAGTACAAAAGAGCTGCACACCAGAATTAGTTACATCCCAAGTCAAGACGTTCCAGTACGGTTAAAACACTGGCATTAACCCATCAATGTGGAAAATTATCAATCATACCCTGTTCACAAAGTACAGAACGAGTGTTTTCTCGATCTCTGGATCGGTAGCCAATGTAACTCAATTTTTTAAAGAAAGGAGGAAGAGGGAAAACGGAATTATTGTTAGCCATATATCGGTAGTGAGGAAGATGCTTGAGTCGATTATTAAAGATGTTATGGCAGTGCATTTGGAAAGCAGTGACAGGATCGGTTAAAGTCAGCATGTATTTATGAAGTCAGCATGGATTTATTCATGCTCGACTAATCTTCTGGAATTTTTTGAGAATGTAACAAATAGAATGGATAAGGGTGAGCCAGTGGATGTGGTGTATCTGGACTATCAAAAAGCCTTTGACAAGGTCCCACACATGAGATTATTGTGCAAAATTGTAGCACATGGTATTAGTGGTAGGGTATTGACATGGATAGAGAACTGGTTGGCAGACAGGAAGGCAAAGGTAGGAATTAACGGGTCCTTTTCAGAATGGCAGGCAGTGACTAGTGGGGTGCCGCAAGGCTCAGTGCCTGTAGTCCAATTGTTTACAATATAATATATATTAACGATTTAGACGTTTGCGGTTGACACAGATCTGCTGTGAGGCTGCAGGGTGACTTGGATAGGCCCCTGGAATATAGTATGCAATTTTGGTCTCATAATTTGAGAAAGGACATTATTGCTATTGAGGGAGTGCAGCGTAGGTTCACCATGTTAATTCCCGGGATGGTGGGATTGACGTAAGATGAAAGAATGGGTCGACTAGGCTTGTATTCACTAGAGTTTAGAACGATGGTTGGGGATCTTATAAAAACATATAAAGTTCTTAAAGGCTTGGACAGGCTAGATGCAGGAAAAAATGTTCCTGATGTTGGGGGAGTCCAGAACCAGGGGTCACTGTTTAAGAATAAGGGCTAGGCCATTTAGGACTGAGATGAGGAAAAACTTCTTTACCCAGAGAGTTGTGAATCTGTGGAATTCTCTGCCATAGAAGGCAGTGGAGGCCAATTCACTGGATATTTTCAAGACAGAGTTAGATTTAGCTAAAGGAATCAAGGGATATGGGGAAATAGCTGGGATGGGGTACTGATTTTAGATGGTCAGCCATGATCATATTGAATGGCGGTGCTGGCTCGAAGGGCCGAATGGCCTACTCCTGCACTATGATTTGTATCTATGTTTCTAAATCGAATCCATCTAATTACCACCCTATCAATTTACTGTTGCACATCAGTAAAGCGAGTGAAACTGTTGTTGACAGAGGTGTCAACAATAATTATTCTCCAACAATCAACTTGCCAATGCCCAGTGGAATGATGTAGCAGTAGCTGCATCACATTCATGGACCAAAGAGCTGGTCCAGAGGCGGAATTTGACCTGGTGTGGGTTCAAGCCTTGGAAAAGCTACTCAGTGAGCATCAAAGTGAAAACATTCGGTGGTAGGAATCGGACCTTCAGCGTGTTGTGTTAATCACTCCAGCCACAGGACATCATGCAGCACTTGCTCAAAACTCAACCATTTGCAGCTGTGTCATCAATGTTCTTCCTTCCTTCACAAGGTCAGAAGAGGGCATGTTAATTGATGATTGCACAGTCCAATTCCAATGAAATCAATCAGCAAATAAAGTAGCCAATGCTTGCTGACTGTAAGACCTGGACAGCACTCGGGCATGGGCTGGTGACTGTCAAATAACATTCATGTGATGAAAGTGGCAGCCAATGTCCACATGCAATACCAAAGAGGCTACATTTGATCATTGGCAATTGTCATCTAAAAGCCCCCCCCACCCCTCATCAGTATTCTGGAGTGAGAGCTTCAGCCATTCGCCTCCCCACCATAAGGCACGCAATGTTGGGAACGCAGCCTTGTGGGGCACCAGTGTTGAGACTGGCCCATGGTGGGTGCCGGAGGTCGGACGAAGACGTGCCGCCGAGAACAAAGGGGGACCCGGTAGTGGGTGTGTGTGCCAAAAAAAAACAGGAGGACCCCGGCCTGGCATACCTTGTGTATGGTAACACAAAACTAAGAATTGCAAAACATAGAATTGACAAAGATATGTAAAGTGTCAATCAAGAATCAGGATTATCGTAAAGGTTGACTTGTCACCTTTGCTCGCTGACTGTGATCTGTTGGTCAGGAAGTCAAGGATCCAGCTGCGGAGGGGGTTGCCTGGGCTACTCTGACCAGCTCCTCCCAAACCTGCGAACGGCACCACCAAGGAGAGAAAAGGTGGCTGCAGCCACGGTTTGAATACCTAAAGGGGCTGCTCCTTGCATTCTGGCTGCACTTTTCACCCATCATCCTCATCTTTGGACACCCTGTGCGTAGGGGAGAGGGTAGGGCTGAAGATGTCCTGGTTGGGTTGCTCCTGGGCCTGGCCAAGCTGGCCATCCGCGAGTCACGGCGCCTGACGGTGGTGGGCCGTACCCGAGCCGGCTGCCTGCCCCTTTTCCGGGGATACGTCCGTGCCCGGGTGGGGTTAGAAAGGGAATACGCCCTGTCCTCGGGCACCCTGGGGGAGTTCCGGGACCGCTGGGCTCCGCAGGGTGTTGAATGCATCTTTGACAAGGAGTGTAAGGTAGCTGTATAGTAGTTTATTAAGGATATATGTTTGTATTGTATTATGGTGGTGGGTCCTGGTTTGTTTTATTATCGTGTAATATTATTTGTTTTTAAATAATTGAATAAATTTAAAAAAAAAGAAGAGAAAATGTTGAACATGCATAGGAATACTATCATTGAAGGTCTCCCCACAATATCGCAGTCATTCCTTCATTGTTACATGGTCCGAATCCTGAATCTGTGGGCTACAACTAAAAGCACTGTGTGGCCTCTTTCGCCAAAAGGACTGCAGCAGTTTAACAAGGTGCAATATTACTTTCATCAGGTCAATTAGGAATGAGTTATAAATGTTGGCATTTTCAGTGATATATAGATTTAAAAATTGTTTCATTGTTTGGTTACAATAAACAACTCAGTTTATTGACTATGTATTAGAGCAATCCATCCAGTCCCACTTTCTCCCTGCAACTTTGCAGATTCTTCCCATCCCGATCAATGATGTGATCATGGTAAGACTCATTTAGTGATGTGGATTGGACAGAAATATGGGGCGTGATGCCAGGAAGAAATCATTAGTGTCCTTTGTAACTTTAATCTCCCAATAGTTATAATTTTAACTTCCACTCTTGTGCTCCTGTATTTTCTACTATTATTGGGATGGTCTTAGGGCTTTCTTCCTTTCCTAAGACATACAAAATATTTGTTCATATAAACACTTGCTCATATAAACATATTTTCTTTATTTTCCATTATTAATTCCCCAGGCTCCTTGAGTAATGGGTTTTATAAGCATGGCATGTGAAATGTCACCAAAAATATATTAAAGATTCTGGATCAGTCTGAAGAAGGGTTGCAACCCTAAACATCACCCATTCCTTCTCTCCAGAGATGCTGCCTGGCCCGCTGAGTTCTTCTTCCATGTGTCCAGCCATCTTCTATATCATGTCTTTCTGGTCGGTCAATGACGGTTGACAGTCGGTGGGTGCAGAATTGGCTACTTCAGTCGGTCACTGTGGTACAGTTTCTGTCGTCAGCATTGCCCAGGATGCACCATGTGGAGGCTTCTGCTTGCATCCCTGCCCGCTGAGTTACTCCAGCATTTTGTATCTACATGAAAGATTCTGGACTCCTGTTAAGCCTTCGGGTCAAGTTAGATAATCTTTTCCCTTATTCTCACTCCTGTGATAGTCATCTTCTAAATCATTCTGGGAAATTGCCTACCTCCCCACTGCTTCCACACCTACCATCACCCCAACTCTGCAACATGAAGCCAGCCAGTTGATTTTACTTTCTATCTGGAGCGATATCGGTTTGGGAAACATTATCAGTGGGAGGTGGAAACTCTTCCTCTCTCGTTTCACCAAAATTAACTCCCACTAAAGAAACCACTGCAGATAACAGTTAAAACCTTTTCATTCTAGCTCAGCAGCAATCAAAAGTGCTCTGTGAGTATAGCACAGATTGGATATAATGCTAATGATGAATTAGGGAACATTATTTGCATTATGCTGGCTGAATTCGTTTTCCATGCTATTTCATTAGAGGACTAGAGAACCACTTGAAAGGTACTTTGGAAATTGACAGGCAGCAACTGCTCTCTTGGATTAAAACAGCATAGGGGACAAAGACCTGTTTTCCCCACAGCAATAGCTTCTATTGACACATGTACAATGTTCTATTAAACAATACAGCCTTTTGTATTTTTAGCCTGCAGTCACAAAATTAAATATTGCTATTGAAAAATCTTTATATTTGATAATCCTGCCCAAAAAAATAACTATTATTGCAAACCTGAAACTCACTAGCCCCTAACCCCCTTTCCCCCTTTGACGCAATTGTTGTAGTAACTTTATTTTTATAAAACACGATGATCTATACTGGTTACAAGTTATTGAACCGTTGTATGTTACTCCTGTGGTTGAACATAGATCACTGTTTGCTCACATCTAGCTATAATAGTAAATATGGACTTTTGTGTCTTATCTGTAGTTTAAATTTTTAACATCCTTCTGAATGAAATTTGTGAAATTTTCAGCAGCATTCAAGTAATTTAAATTGTATTTTCAACATATTTATTTTGCTTTTAAGATAACGGCGCCTAAACCTGCAGTAACATCGACTCATGGTGCCTCTGTGGTTACAGAGTGCAATGAGAAGAGAGAAAATGATCAGCATGCAGTAGAAAACAACATTGATCAAAAGCAGCCAGCCCATTTTCCAGAAGAGAAATCGAGGCCAACTGCTGCAGTGCATGGCCCTTTGTGTAATGGTACATTCAGTGTTGGCCTTAAACTAGAACTGGACATAGGCCCAATGCAAAGGGAAAAAGCCATCAGGACCAGTATAATAGAAAGCAGTAACCAAGGTGAGGTAATTGCAAAAACTAGTGTTCATTCCGAGCACAACAGAGATGACTCTCTCAATTCACCTCATGAGGTTGAATGTAAAGATGGCCAAATGGTTTCTGGGGATGGAAGGAGTCAGCCTGATGAAGGACAATACTCTTTGGGTGAAAGTGAACTACTGGAGAAGCAAATGGGTGATGAATGCTTGACATCAGCACAACTAAGGAGCTTGAGCTCTATACAAAAACATGCAGAGATTAAATCACCTGGTCCTTGCTTAACAGATATTATAGCCAGCCCAGCCACAACTGGTGAAGTCTTTTCAATGAGAGAGGACGATGCTCTCTCCAAGTCAGTGGAGTGTACAAAATTTGTAATGGATATGCCGAAAGATAAACTGCATGACATAGAAGAAAATGTTTTTTTTAAATACATTGAAGGTGAGACGGATAAAGAACAGCCTGCTTCTAGCATTTCATATGAACGTGTAAAGGAATTGCTTCATGCTGCAGTATCAGAGCAGGAAAGCTATGCCAATTATGCTGGAAATGATGGATGTGAAATGGGCTACATTTCTGAAATGATGCAGAGAAAGATTCAGGAACAGAGCAACATTTCAGAGCTAAGTGGATTCAGAAATGGAGATTTGATTCAAATCTTGACAGTCGGTGACGATTCACTCCATTCCACGAAGGTTGAAGGCAAATCATCACTTTTGCGACAAAGTCGAATCCCAGTCCTGGCATCTGATGCAGAAATTATTACTGAGTCATCGGCTCCTGTCTCAGCTAAAGAGAAACTACTTCAAAAGAAGGCTTACCAAACTGACATGACTAGACAGTTGGCTGAAAAGAGACAACACACACTCAGAACGTCCTTCCTGGGCGATCTTTCATCTAATTCTGAAAAATCCCCAGAAGAGAAAATATCTGTCCCATCAATGACTTTCTCAGATGATGGAACTCCTTCTGGATCTCCAATGAAAGCTGGAACGGAACAACAATCAGGCAAACAGACTGACGACGACTCTCTTCTGACCAGTCTTCAATCCCGGAGAAGCAAAATCCCAAGACCAGTTTCATTGACCAATCCTGAACAGGTCCCCATTGCAACCTCAACCCAATTAGTCCCAAGGCCACCTCCTGGCAAGCCACCAACTCGACACAGTGTGGAGGTCCGGTGAGTGCTATCTTGCAGTGATTTTGTTTTGCGACATATCTTTATGAATGAGTCTTGCTTGTCTGGACGGCAACTTAAACCAAGTCTTGATTATGATGTGATAGATTTGTTACAAAGCACTGCATGCTCATGAAGACAAGTTACTCATACATTTACTTCAACTTAGCTATTTGTGCTTTTAGTCAATTGTTTTACCCAAATCTGAATGGTGCGATACATCAAACATTTGTGGATTCTTGTACAATTCCACTTCCCCATTGTGTTTCCATCGACCTGGATAAAAAAAGATTGTTGATGTTGCATTTGCCCCAATGAAGAAAGCCTTCCAGTCATATCTTGTCTTCCAAAACTATCCCTTCCTAAAGCACAATGAAGCTCCAATTTTTTCTATAATATGTAGCTTAAACAGCCAACTCGCAGGGCACTATCTTTAGCAACAGAGTACCTAGCAGATATCATTCTGAACAGTGTTGATTAAGGAATGCCGATCAGTAAAGACATGGGAGAAAATTGCCAGCTCAACCTTGAACTCATTCTGTTTGTTCAATGTGTCCATGCAACAATAGGGATGGACCACAACAAGGAACTTGCAGGTGACATATGATGAAAGAATGGGTCGACTGAGCTTGTATTCACTGGAATTTCGAAGGATGAGCGGGAATCTTATAGAAACATATAAAATTCTTAAAGGATTGGACAGGCTAGATGCAGGAAAAAATTTCCTGATGTTGGGGGAGTCCAGAACCAGGGGTCACAGTTTAAGAATAGGGGTATAATGGAATTTAGGACTGAGATGAGGAAACATTTTATCAACCAGAGAGTTGTGAATCTGTGGAGTTCTCTGCCACAGAAGGCAGTGGAGGCCAATTCACTGGATATTTTCAAAAACAGTTAGATTTAGCTCTTTGGGCTAAAGGAATCAAGGGATATGGGGAAAAAGCAGGAACGGGGTACTGATTTTAGATGATCAGCCATGATCATATTGAATGGCGGTGCTGGCTCGAAAGGCCGAATGGCCTACTCCTGCACCTATGTTTCTATGCTGGTTTTAAAAACAGATAGTGCAGAGAAAGCAGGGAGGAGCGTAGCAATGCCTGGCGAGTGATAGGTGGGTAAAGGTGAGAGGGATTTTTGATAGGCAGATTGGTTGATCAAATGCCAGATAAAGACAAAAGATGTGAGATACAGATAGAGATGCGAATTGTGAAGCCAGAGGAAGGAATATTGCTGGAGGGGTAGGGAGAAAATGGGTGCAAGTCCAAGTGGGGAGGGTGTGGGGGAGAATGGGGACTTTTTTATACCTCGTTCTAAAGGTGCCATGTTCCATTGTGCAACAGTTCTTATCTCAGCCTTAGTGAGATGCTGTGTTAACCAAACCAAGTGCACAGTCCCACCTCTACATTCTGCTTACAACTATATTTGGAACAAATTGTCTTGTGCTCTACCTTCTAAAGTGTATTTTCTGTATTAATTCCAGATTACGCCGATACAGAGTTGTTGGAAGCGGTAGCTCGGATTCTGATCTCCTAACCCATCTGGCTCAAATCCTTCAAAATGGATCCCAAAAGACCAGAAGCTCACCACAGTCCAAAAGCCCACAGTCCCCACGCAGTCCTAAAACTCCACCCAAAAGCCCGGTGATTCCACGACGAAGTCCCAGCGCTTCACCACGAAGCTCCTCGCTGCCACGCACTGCCAGCTCTTCCCCTTCACGCGGCCGTCCCTACACGGACCAGAGAAGCTCATCGCCACATTTTGCCAGAAGTCGCTCTCCTCCCAGTTACTCTGGGTCCTCGCCCTCCCGGAGAAGCTTCTTGCAAGAGCATGGTTGTGGTAAACAGGGCAAAAATAGCTTGAAGGGGCCTGGGAGCCCTCACCACTTGTGTCAAAGCAAATCCACAAAGGGAAAGTGCTCCGGCAGAGATGGTAAAATGTCCAGTAAACTCAGCAGATAATAATTTCTACCAGTAACACTCCATTAGTTCTCCTTTTCCTCCATCCTCAGACACTCTCTTCCCACCCCCACCCCCCTCCAAAGGTTCCCAGGTGTAATCTTTATCCAACTCCAAGCTCTCTCTCCCTGTCCCTCTCCCTCCAATCCTCTCTCCCCCACATCTTTCTTTCTCTCCACATCTTTCTCCCTCCCCACGTCGCTTTCTCCCTCCCCACGTCGCTTGCCCTCTCCCCAGCTGCTCCCTCCCCGCTGCGTCCTCTCTCTCCCCGCTGCGCTCTCTTTCTCTCCTTACCCCCCTGGTCTGTTTTCTTTCTCTCTCTCTCTCTCCCCTCCACCCTCCCCCTCTCTCCCCTTTCTCTCTCTGTGCCCATCTTTCTCTCTCGCCCATCTTTCTCTCTCTCTGCACCCCCTTTCTCTCTCTCTGCGTCCCCTTTTCTCTCTCTGCGCCCCCTTTTCTCTCTCTGCGCCCTTTTTCTCTCTCTGCGCCCCTTTTCTCTCTCTGCGCCCCCTTTTTCTCTCTCTCCCTTCTCTCTCTGCGCCCCCTTTTTTCTCTCTCTGCGCCCCCTTTCTCTCTCTCTGCCCCCCTTTCTCTCTCTGCGCCCATTTTTCTCTCTCTCTCCCCCCTTCTCTCTCTCTGCGCCCCCTTTCTTTCTCTGCCCCCATTTTTTTTTTCTAGTTCGCCCCTTTTTCTCTCCCCCTTTCTTTCTCTCCCCCCCTTTTTTTTTCTAGTTTCCTTCTTTCTCTCCCCCTTTCTTTATCTCTTCTTTCTTTTCTCTCTCTACCCCCCCCCCCCCCTTTCCATCTCCCTCCCCTTTCCTTTTTCCATTTCTCTCTCTCCCCCCCCCCCCCCCCCCCTTTCTCTCTCTCTTCCCCTCCCTTGCATGTTCTCCCATCTTTTAAAATATCTGCTGTCATCTACCTTTTACTGGACAGGATCTTTGTGATTTTGAGCAGGTACTGCTTTGTATAAAATTGATCTATTGCACAGAACGTTGGTGAATCTCTGTGCAACATGCTGCTAGATTTTATTTTGGCTTCTGCTGCCTTGAGCTACTTGAGTAGGAAATACTAGTCCAGTACTTCCATCTTTATCTTGTATACCGTGTCCTCCTCCAAAACTTGACCTGTCCTTGTGCCATTTTCAATTGAGGGAAAGCTCAGAGAATCATTATTTGAAGAAAGGCTGCTGTAGTATTTTCAACCGCCAATGTTTTTGCCATCTTTTTATGAAAATGTTAACTGTGAGGTTTTTTTTTTAATGTACAGGGTGTCTAGATATAAATAAAATTTAATTTAAGCAACTGAATTGATTCAAGAGTCGTAGAAAGTAGTTAAAATCAAAGTAGTTGAAAGACCGGTGCATATGTTTATTGCATATTGACATCTGACACGAGTAAGGTGGTTTTCCTGTTTATGTAATTGTCATATAGAATTAGAAGGCAAAATCTTGAATTACCTCTGTAAAGGATATAAAATACTAGTTCTTTGAAAGTGGGCATGAATAGTGATGTGGTGGTGATGGTGGGTTAGGAAGGTGTTGGGATGGGGGGTGGGGTAGAATGCTGGGGGCAGGTGGGATAACATTAGTGTTCAGTAAGCCTCATTGTTTTCCTTTCTTGCATCCAGTCCCAGTAGCACACTCTTGGCTCAATAGAATATTCAGATGTAACTCCTTATTTCTAACAAAATGGGGAAAGCCCTGCTTTAAATGTTTACTGACTTACTTTCCTTGCTACCACTGTGATATCAGACATCATGCAAACAAATAATCAAGAGGTGGAAAAATAATGAGCTGTTAATTTGCTAGTGATAGATCAGCAAAAGTACATTAAGACAAAGTATTTTATGCGCAATAATTTTGCATAAATTATTACCAATCAGCGTTTGAGTACCATGTGCCTGTCTAAAATATGTTGATGTATCTTGACTATATATTACTTTGCTGCCAAGGCAGGAATCTCTGGTTTAAGGAAGAAAAGTTTCCTAAAAGACTAATGTCATGTGAAGCCTGATTGTTAAATGGAAATCATTTCAATTGTCAATTTTTGCTAACTTCCAGTGGAGTTAAATTATTTATTGTATAATATTTTCCATCTGTGATGTAACGTGCTAAGTAACTTAAATTTCTAAGCTTTTCAACAACCAGTTTAAATGCTTTAAAACAAATTGAAGCCCTGTTTTATGGTTTGTATCTTGTACTGTTAACTGCATGTCACATGGTAATATGTATTTATTAATTTCATATGGATTAAACGGGCTGATAGATTGTTTTTGCATGCCTGAATGCTAGTTACTTTACAGTTTCTCCCCTGCATGAAAAAAAATCATGTGATGATGGGGAACCTGCACTTCAAGATAAAACTGAAAAGTGAAACTACTTCAAGGCGTGAAACAGCAGGGCGTGTCTACTCTACTAATCCCACAGGGCCTATAATTCTATCAGGTGGTAGAATAAATACTACACTTTTTCTGTAACTAAACTGTAAAGGCAAAAAAAACAAAAATGTTAAGTTATTATTTATCCTGATTGCCGAGTAAGTGTGCAACTGTTAACCCTTCAACGTGGATTTATTTTAAAGCTGCAAGTATTTTTTTTTGTTTGTTATATCTTGAACAGAGTACTTCTGTGCTTACCCTTAGCTTTTATCATGTAGTTCTCCGCCAAAGGAAGTTCACAGTGTTTGTCATAGTTGTTTTCAAAACAGGGATTTTTATTAAAAATCTAATAGGGGTGGGAAATTTGGGGGAGTCTTAGAAAAACACAAGTTCTCTAGTGCAGCCGCAATGGGAACTATGGCAGCTTGAACCAGGTTTGGGAAGGTTGGTGCAACAAGGATGGAGTAGCGTCCCCTCCATTGGTTTCAAAGAGACGGTGCAGCATCATGCACCTCCTCAAAATGGAATAATTGCACTTTTAAACCTGTAGACTAGATTAATGTTATTGCTCATGTTGTCAGAATAGTAACCCAGGTTCTGCTAATGATATAACATGTAAATTTACATCAATGTAATGTTCAAACATGAGACAGTAAAGCTTTATGCATGCATTAATTAAAAGTTAATCTGAAGTCATTTCAAACTTTGTATTTCATGTTAATAATTAAGAGACAAGGAGTTACCAAATTGCTAACCTTCCACTTTAGCTACCCTGAGCTTTACGTACAACTTGTGTGCACTGATAGCCTAAATTGGCCATGACACTAGCAAATGCATTCAAGGTGCTGAAGTTTTTTATCCCTTTTTTGTGGCATCAATTTCCTGTGACAGTTTTTCTTTTACTCCAGCTGAGTTTATGGTTCAACTGCTCTTGGGAATGTAAAATCTAATTCACATATAATTTTATTTTAATGTGAATGGAAACTGGGCTCCATGCAGGTCTATCAAACTTCCTTCCTTGTACATAAATAAACAGCATTGCTCAAGATATGGGCATCATGGCTTCGTAATATGAAAAGATACTGGTACAAAATGCTTTGCTATTGTCAAGTATCTGCAAGATTCTAAGCTCTTAAACTGAAAAATAAATTGCTTGGTGTTTTACGTGGTGGTTTCTATTCATTGTCTTCGTAATTAAAAGAATAGTATTTTCAAACCTAATTTGCTGGATACTTTGAATTTCATTGCACAACGTGAAAGGATTGGAAATAATGATTTAATGCCTTTTGTGCTATTTTTGATTATCTTGGCCAAGAAGTTGTGATCTGTTTTATGGAGCCCTAATTAGCATCAACATAATACTTTACAATGAGTATGAAATGGTCTGGCAGGTTTCATGGTCTGCAGAAATATGCAGATGAACAAATGACATGCATTGTGTGAAGGTAGGGTGTACATAAAGATGTAATTATTTAAGTTCTTTGATTTGTATCATATCAAAGCCTTGTACAGTGTTTTATGTTGTGTTCTAAAATTATTTTGTATTTTATTTTTATAAACCAGTAAAATAAAATATTCACTAAGCATGCCAACATATAAATATTGTCTTGTGTATTCCAATAAAAAAGGCTGACAAATAATGGATTGATTTTTTTTATTGACCCCCTCCACACCTACACATGTATAATTTGTGTGCACAGTTCTCATTTAATTTGTGTTTTGAAAGGCATTTATTTGTGGATTGGAAATTAATTATAAAACCACTACTTTAATTTACTTTTAATCGTCAAATAAAAAGGAATAGATCAATTCAGATATTAAAAACTTGGTTTCATAATATCAGTGACTACTGAATCTTTTACAAACTGTCTGATTCCAACGATGTTTAAGAAGGAACTGCAGATGCTGGAAAATCGAAGGTAGACAAAAGTGCTGGAGAAACTCAGCGGGTGCAGCAGCATCTATGGAGCGAAGGAAATAGGCAACATTTTGGGCTGAAACCCTTCTTCAGACTGATCTAGGGTGGGGGGAGAAGAAAGGAAGAGGAGCCCGAGGGCTGAGGAGGAGAGGAGACAATAACGGCTAATGGAAATTGGAGAAGTCAATGTTCATGCCGCTAGGGTGCAAACTGCCCAAGCGGAATATGATTCCAACTTGATCTTTACTTAACAATGCATTGTATATCTAAGGTTACTAAGACTAGGTATACTCAGCCCCCAGAGCTCAAATGTTCAGGAATCAAAAGAAAAAACTGTTTGATAAACATACATAACCTTTTTTTAATTCCTGGAATAAGAACATCCATATAAAAAATTTTTTAAAAAATGGCCTTATAATTAGAACTTATGTCATTTAGGAATTAAATCGGGAAGCACATTTTTCATTTAGCGAGGAATAAAAATGTGAAAACTCTTGTGAAAGTTTGTGATGTCTGGGGCTCAAATGGAATCCAAAACAAGATTGGATGATTGTTTTTACAGGTTGGTGTCAACAGAAATAAAAATATTAATACCTTTTATGCGACAATGTATTAAGTTGTGCACTAAAATAATTTTGTATTTCAAAGATAGAGGTCAAAGGCAGAGAGATGGAAGTGCAGCTCAAATGAACTAACTTCAGTGCAGAGTAAGCTCGAAGGCTGGATGGCTTGCTTGTGTCTCCAACTTGGTATGAACCACATTACCAAACTGCGCCTAATTTCATCCAAATAATCTTCCTCTCAAATGATGTGTGAAAAGTGTAACATGTTTCAAATGGTGCATACAAATGCTTCACTGATGCTGGAAAGCTTATTGGGAAGAAGCTCTGCGATGGTTGACATTCAATTATTGTATATCTAAATGTGAATCTGGTAAAACGTTAATCTGGCAGGTGGGCACCTTGAACAGAGGGCCAGGTCTATTGCATCACAAAAGCAATGGGACTAAGCAATACAACCCATGGCTGATATTTTACGTCCAATTTGCTGTGTTAATCACTACCCTTCAATTTTTAAATATTCAAAAATCCACCAAGCACTGTCTTAAATACGCTTCATAAGTGAGCCTCTAGATGCAGAAAGTTCTTCTCATCTCAGTCCTGAATGGTCAACTCCTTGCGTTTAGACTATGACCTCCCTGTTCTAGACTCCTTAGCCGAGGGGAACGTAAACTCACCCGCCACATCCATCAGCCTAGACTGCTTATTCTCTCCTCTCACAGCACGCTTAGACCCCATCTGGTGAATCTTTGCTGCACTCACTGTACTGTCTGTATATCCTTCCTTGGGGAGAGAAATGAGACTAGTACAAAAGTTCCAGTGTTCTCTCACCAGGGATACGTATAATTACTGTAATACATTTTCTTTCTCCTATTCAAATCTCTTGCAATTAAGGCAGATGCTTGTTATGAATGCCGTGTGATCGGTTTGAATAACGTGGTCATTGACTTAATTGTTTGTAACTTCAACTTCACTCTGCCTTCTTGCCGTGGCAGCCTTCACCCCTTTCTCGAGGAAAGATTTATTTTAAAATAAAAGAATATTTCCACTACTATTAGAGAATTCCAAAAAGACTAAATTCTGAGTGAAAAAACTAATCTATCAAACCAGTGACCCCTTTTATTAAAACGATGCCCTCTTCCATCCCCCACCCCTCCACGCACACAAGTTCCAGATTGTTTCTCATCCACGTGAAGACCACTCAGTATCTTCTGCTTCAATTAAGCCCCCTCCCCATTCACTCTAATGAACTCTAGCTTGTTGTACAAGCACTTTTTTTTTTTAAATTATATATTTATCGATGACTTATGTAAAAAGACATCCAACTCTTTCTGAACACCACCACTTTCCATCTCTCACTGTTTAAATAAACTTTTTTTGCTACCACAAGGGAAACCTCTTTTTTCAACACTGTATTGCATTTGCTAAGTCCTTGCCAATTTATTTTTAAGCCATCTATCTATATCCCTAGATCCCTATGTGCTGGTCATGGAGTCACCCAATGATGTTTCATCAGAGAAACCTCGACCTATTACACTTGATTCTCTCATCCAAATTATGGATGCATATTGTGGAAAGCAGGGGATCCAGCACAATCCCTCTGGCACTGCATTGATCATAGCTGAAAAACACGTTTATTCATATTCTTGCGATTTAAGTCAAATAATTAATCTGCACATTACACTACCCCAATCTTATTTTTTTGTTTAATGACTTGTGAGGCACCTTTATTGAAGGTATTCTGAAACTAAATACACCACAATTGATTTGACCTTTTCTGTTATTTTAATTCAGCCTTAATAAAAGTGACATTTGCCTTGCGTGATTTGCAATTCATAAATCTATTATTTCTGTCCATTATTATTTTTTTCATTGTACTATTATACCATGCCTGTAACCAGTCTTTTTTTTTTATCTTCGCTTATCTCTTAAATAGTTGTGTAACATTTGCTACTTCCAATATGTGGGAATCGATCTGGAATTCTGCCAGACACCCATCTGTGCATCCATTATCTCTCTATCCAGTTCCCTCACAACCTTAATATGCAGGTTATTGGGGCCTAGGCATTTACTGGCTTTCAGTTCTATTACTTTCAATACTGATTTCTTTAATAATGTTACTTTCTTTGAGTTTAGATATGTAGTTCTGCACTTTTAAGTTTTGTTTATGTAAAATTATCTTATCACCATTCCCTTAAGGTCTATGAATATTGGCTTACCCTTATTCCATAGTCCTCTCATGTAATTTTGTATTTACCGTGGAGATAAGGTGTTGTTTTTCAGACTGGAGACATGTAACAATTGTACCACTAGGTTCACTATAATTTATATTAATAACTTGGATGTGAATATAATAGCATGGTTAGTAAGTCTGTGGATGACTCTAAAATTGGTGGTACAGTGGACTGTGAAGAATGTTATCTACGATTACAGCAGGATCCTGACCAACTTGGCCAATGAGCAGAGGACTGGCTAATGGGAGTTTAATTCAGATAAATGTGTGAGATTGCATTTTTATAGGACAAACCAGCACAGAACTTGCATAGTATATAGTAGGGCCCTGGGGAGTGTTGTGAAACAGACCTCGTGGTGCATATATGTAGTTCCATGAAGGTATTGACACTGCTGAACTGTGTGGTGAAGAAGATGTACAGTATTTGGGTCGTCATGATGCAGCTGTACAAAACATTGGCAAGGCAACATTTAGAGTACTGGGTCTGGTCGCCCTGCTATATGAACTGTAAAGGATGCAAAAAAAAATGTGCAAGGATGTTACCAAGGCTGGAGGGCTTGAGTTATAAGAATAGGCTGGGTCTTTTTCCCTGGAGGATAGCTGATGAGTGACTTTATATTGAATTATGGGGGGCTAGATAGATTGGGTGGATAGCAAAAATGAGGGATTAGAAAAGGTGAATAACCAGTCTTTTCTCAGAGTAGGTGGATATAAAACAAAAGGGTATAGGTTTAAAGTGAAAGGGGGAGGGGAATTTTTTTTTAAAAAGGACCTGACTGGCAGCCTTTTCACACAGAGGGTGGTACGTATATGGAAAGAATTGCCAGAGGAAGTGGTAGAGACGGGTACCATTGCGACATTTGAAAGACACCTCAAAATACATGGATAGGAAAGATTTGGTGGGATGTGGGCTTGGTACAGGCAGGTGGGATTAGCACTGCTTGGCCACTTGGGCAGCATAAATGAGATGGGCCACTTGACTTGTTTCCGTGCTGTATGACACTGACTAAATGACCCCTTTCTCATTCAGCAACACTCGATCAAAAATAGCCCATTCCCTCATCCTCTACTCTTATTGGTAATTTGTTTAATCTAGATGTCCCATCTATTATGTATGTTATATCCCAAGCACTACTAATTGCCTCATTCTAGTGAGATCAGTGTGCAAAATATTAATATACAAGGGAAAATTTAGATTAAGGAGGAGATATTGGGGCTCTTGAAGAGCATTAAGGTAGATAAATCCCCAAGGCCTGATGGGATCAATCCCAGATTATTGGGAGAGACAAGAGAGGAAATTGCTGGAGTCTTGATAAAAATATTTTATCTCTTTAGCCACAGGTGAGGTCCTGGAGGACTGTTCCGTTGTTTAAGAGGGGAAGTAGAGAGAACCCATGATTAATAAAATGGTGAGTTTCACGTCAGTGGTAGGGAAACTATTGGAGAGGATTCTTCGCGATAAAATTTACTCCCATTTGAATAAGAGTGGGTCAACATAACTGAAGGTTTGAGGAGATGATTATTGTAGGTATTATGGTGGTGGATGTTGTCGACATGGATTTTAGTAAGGCATTTGATAAAGTCCCCCATGGGAGGCTAATACAGATTTTACTTCGGAGTCACGTGAGTGACTACGTGAAGAACCCACCCAGTGCGCAGGCGCGGCATTACGCCAGCAGCGCAACAGTGGCGGCAGCTGGAGCCAGGCTCTCCAGCTGCAGGATAAAGACAAGACCTCAGGTAAGTGAGTCTTTTGTATTACAGAAGTCGCTAGCATAGCTACCCGCAAGCGACAAAGCAAACGGACTGCCTGCCCAACTCCCCCCGAGGAAGGGTCGACATCTGGGCGGCAGCCACTGGCGGCAGAGGAGCATTTTCAGCGCTCCCGTACACCCGACCCCGAGCCGCTCCCTGTGCTGCCGACTTCAACACCTCGCACAGGGAGGAAATCCACCCGTAAAACGGACCGGCCGGTGGTCTCTGACTCGTCGGAGGAACGGGAACATTCTCCACCGGCTAAACGGGGAGACAGCCGCTTAAGCTGCATGAGGCAGCTCCTCGAACAAATGTTCGAGCAGGAGATGCAGGCAAGGCATCTCCAGGGAGGACGGGCTGAGGCCTCCTCCAAACCGTCACCTTACCCCTCTGCTCCCTCCTTGTTTGAGGTCAGCAAGGGAGGCCAGGACTGGGCTGGCTTATCGCAGGGGCAGGCGGACGACTGCACAAGTATGCCAGGGGAGCAGGAGGAAGAAGAGCTGCTGGGTGTGGTCAACAGGTATGCGGCGCCCCCGAAGGCCGGGAGAATGCTGACCCCAAAAATGGCGGCCAGCATAAACCGGCTATCCAACAAGCCTCTCCAGGAAAAAGTAATCCAGGAGGCTCTCGAGACATACACGGCACCCGAGAACTGTGAGGCGCTGCGGGTTAAGACCGTCAATGGCCAGATATGGAGCCAGCTAGGCCAACACATTAGGAGCCAAGAGCTGAAGATGCAGCGCATCCTGAAGCTCCATACCGCTGCCATCACCGCCTTTGCTCGGTCCGCAGAGCACACGGACCTCACTACACCTCAACAGGATGTCCTAGCTCTGATGTGTAACACCCACTTTGAGATGAACAACTTAAGGCGGGAAAACATCAGGCCTGCCCTCAACCCCAAATATGCGGGGCTTTGCAAAGCTCCTGCGCCAGAGAAAGAGGCGCTGCTATTTGGGGCTGACCTGGGAAAAAGGCTCAAAGAACTTGAAGAGGCGGCCAAACCAGTAGGCCTCATGAGGGCAGGACCAGCGCCGAGCAGGGCGAAGACACCCAGTTGGCAGCACCCCTCGGCATCCACCAGCAGATACCGGACTGGTGAAAGCCTGGCGACCGCTCCTCACTACCCCCATAGCTCTTTTTTAGAGAGGGGCCCAGAGCGGAGCCGTGGGAAGATACGCCGCCCCGTGACAGCACCAACAAAAACGCCCGCGAGCCAAACCCACCAACGAAGACGCTCCCAAAAATGAACATGGAGGTAGGTGGGTCTGGTTCCTGTCAACATACAAAAACCAAGGGTGTTTTACTAACAGGAGGGCGTTTACGATTATTTAAACATGTTTGGTGTACTATCACTAACAACCAATACATACTCAACAGTATTAGTGGATACAAAATTGAATTTAAAACAGGCATAATACCGCCGGTTCAGCATATACCCCAAAGGGTATTCCTTCCCACTGAACTAGAGAAGGAGGAAGGACAGGCTGAACTAGATAGGCTCATGTCTAAAGGAGTCATTGAAAGGACCAGACATGAGCCATTGGAATTTGTATCAAATATATTTATTAAAACCAAAAAAAGATGGTGGATGTCGCATCATCATTGATCTAACATCACTAAATCAATCTGTTGAGTATCAACATTTCAAAATGGAGACATTTGTCACTGCCAGACAACTGATCTCCAAGGGATACTTCATGGCAAGCATAGACATCAAAGATGCTTACTATTTAGTACCCATTCACAAGGATCATTTTAGATACCTGAAATTTATCTGGATGGGGCAACTATGGCAATATAGAGCACTGCCCAATGGGTTAACAACAGCTCCCAGATTATTTACCAAAATTCTTAAAGTAGCCATGAAAATTTTGAGAGAACAAAAATACCTAGTCATGGCTTATCTGGACGATATTCTCATAATGGGGAGAACCAAGGAACTAGCTGTCGCAGCAGTTTCAGCTACTAAACAACTCCTTGAAACGTTGGGATTTGTTCTACACCCAGATAAATCGAAATTGAAGCCGTCAACTAATATGGACTATCTAGGCTTCACCATCGATTCTACCCACATGACTGTTACTCTGCCAAGGGATAAAAAGGTTGCATTAGCGCAAGCATGCAACAATTTAATCGCAAATACACAACCAAGGATCCGGCATGTTGCCAGAGTCATTGGGAGTATTGTAGCAGCATTTCCAGCTGCACAATATGGACCCTTGCATTACCAAAATTTACAAAGAGCAAGGACACATGCACTACACCAAAGTAGGGGGCATTATGACCGAACAATGTATTTACCCACTGAGGCCATATCAGAACTTCAGTGGTGGTCAGAAAATATTTGGCACAGTTACAGTCCCATTGCCATCACCAATCCTAACATAGTCATCACGACCGATGCCAGTGCTTTAGGCTGGGGAGCTACTAACTCTATATCCAGCACAGGTGGCAGATGGACTAATTTCGAGACATCGCTACTACACTCACTAGGCATAAATTATTTGGAAATGCTGGCCGCCTTTTATGGGCTAAAAGCATATTCATCCAATATGCAGCACGTGCATGTTAGGTTAATGATTGACAACACAACGGTGGTGGCCTACATCAAGCACATGGGTGGCATAAAATCAGTATCATGCGACAAATTGGCTAATATAATCTGGCAATGGTGTGTCGAGAGACATATTTGGCTATCAGCTGCCTATCTACCAGGTAAGCTAAACACAGTGGCAGACACCAGGTCACGAAAATTCAATGATAACATCGAATGGATGTTACATCCAAAAATATTTGCAAAAATTACTAAGCAATATGGAACGCCAGATATAGATTTGTTCGCGTCTAGATTGAATCACCAGTTACCCATGTATGTGGCTTGGGAACCAGACCCAGAGGCAGCAGCGGTAGATGCCTTCACGCTGGATTGGGGAAATTTCTTCTTCTATGCTTTCCCTCCCTTCTGCCTCATCAGCCGGGTACTCCAGAAAATACAGTCAGACTCTGCTTCAGGTATTTTGGTCGTACCCGACTGATCTACCCAACCATGGTTCCCAGTCTTTCACGACATGGTGGTTGAGTCACCTATGGTCTTTAACAGTCACCCACAGCTATTGACTCACCCAGTATCCGGCATAAGTCATCCATGCCATAAAAAAATTTAAATTCCTGGTTTGTAGGTTTTAACCAGGCCTTACCAGGAACTGGGTTTATCAGAGAGAACAATCACCACCATGTCGGCATCCCTGCGAGACTCAACCAAGAAGCAGTACCTGACATACATCAAGAAATGGGAGCAGTACTGCTTGGATGCAGGGACGTCGTATAAGACAGCCACAATCACGGACGTGTTGGAGTTCCTGGCCCATTTACACCATGACCAGTAGATGAGCTACAGTTCCGTCAATGCAGCACGAAGTGCCCTGTCCGCTTATCTTATGCCAACAGGACACCATAGCATCGGGTCCCACCCGCTAGTCATAAAACTCCTCAAGGGGATTTACAATAACAAACCCCCTACACCCAGGTATACCCATGTATGGGATATAAGTGTCGTGCTATCACACCTCAGAGGATGGCCACCGGTGGGATCCCTCAGTCTAGAGCAATCCACACTCAAGACCCTCATGCTAATGGCGCTCGTCTCTGCACAAAGGGTCCAGTCACTACATCAACTACGACTGGACAACATGGTAACTACCCCAGACTGCATCACATTCACTATGCCGGGGTTACTTAAACAAAGCAGGCCAGGTATGTCCAACTCGCCATTAATCTTCCGGGCCTACCCTCCAGAACCAAGGCTCTGTGTAGTGACCCATTTATACAACTATGTAGACACAACCCATACACTTAGAGGGAGTGAAAAAGCCTTATGGGTCAGCCACAAGAAGCCTTTTGGACGGGTAACCAGCCAAACTATATCCAGGTGGTTAAAACAGGTCCTGAAAGCTGCAGGGATTAACACTGATGTTTTTAAATCCCATTCTATTAGGGCAGCATCTACATCAGCTGCGGAACGGATGGATGTTCCCATCGACCACATCCTAAGCACAGCAGGATGGTCAAGGGAATCGACGTTCCGGATATTTTATCATAAACCGCTGATGCAGAAAGACTTGTTTGCAGAGAAAATTTTAGAAACTGCAAACTTATAATTTTAAGCCCAAGGGAGCTATTTTTGTTATTGTTTAATAAACATTTTTGTTCTCAAAAAACAAACAGATTCGTTGGTCTTTAGATACCACTTCCTCCCTCGATAACTTCGGCAGCGAGTGATATAGCTGTTACACGGATCTTTGAAGTCTTCACGTAGTCACTCACGTGACTCCGAAGTAAAATAGTGAGATTAAACGAGTACTTACCAGTACGAAGTTTGATCTGTATTTTATGAGGAGTTACGATGAGGGATTACGTGCCCTCCGCTCCCACCCTCAGTATATGGATCAAACTCGAGCTGATGTCTCTTTAATCTTTACTATCTTTACTTCATATATTGTGTCTACCTGTGATTCCACACCGCTGCTTGGAAGTATGCCACGCCTGCGCACTGGGTGGGTTCTTCACGTAATCCCTCATCGTAACTCCTCATAAAATACAGATCAAACTTCGTACTGGTAAGTACTCGTTTAATCTCACTATTAAGATGCATGGGATTAACAGCAACTTGGTTTTATGGATTCAGAACTGATTTACTGATAGAAGACAGGGTTCTGGTGGATGGACAATATATATGTTGGAGCAATGTTGAGTAATGCATGCAGTTCTAATCGCACCATTATAAGATAGGTGTGGAAGCTTTGAAAAGGGTCCAAAGGAGGTTTAACAGAATGCTTCCTGGATTAGGGTGTTAGCTCCAGGGAGAAGTTAGACATGGTATTTTTTTCCCCCTTGAATGCTGGAGATTGCATGGGGACCTGATAGAAGGATATAAAATTATGAAAGGGATAGAGGAGGAAAACCTATTTTTCAGGATGGAAATATCAAATAGTGGAGGGCATAGCTTTAAGGCGAGATGGACAAAGCTTAAATGAGATGTGGGGGTTACTTTATTTATCCAGGGCGGTGAGTGCCTGGAATGTGTTGCCCGTGGTGGCTGAAGCCGATATGATAGTGGCATTTAAAAGACTTTAGTTTTGGAACATGGATATGGATTATATGCAGGTAGATAAGGGTTGGTCTTGGCTTGTTCCGCACAGATAATGTGGACATAAGGACCTGTTCCGGTATTCCTACTAATGTATTTAACCCCTTTGTCCCAATACTGCAATCAAGCTGATTCCTCATTTTGATTGAAAAATGTGGCATGGAAACCGGTCCTTTGGCCCACTGAATCCACAACAACCATCAGTCATTTTCACTAATTCTGTTATCCCACTTTTGCATTCACTCTCTACACACTTGGGGCAATTTAGAAACCAATTGACCTACAAACACGCACATCTGTGAGATGGAGGAAACCAGAGCACCCCGAGAAACCCCACGCGGTCATATCCACAGAACATGCAAACTCCACACGAGAGCACCAAAGTCAAGATTGTAGTTGTGTTTCTGGTGCTGTGAGACAGCAGTTCTACTAGTTGCACCATTGTGCTGCCTCTGAACTGAAATCCAGCCTGTGAATTGTCATCCCATTTTTTGTTATCAAGTTGCCCAGTTTCCTTTTCCATTTTTCCCCTTTTCTAAAAGTTAAATGCAATATAAATCTAATGAACCGGGATGACCACCCAAGTCCTAAAATTCTGAGGTATTTGGTTGCACCATATGATTCAGGAATATTACCCTGATTACAATGCAAGACGATAGACAAATAAAGAATGGAGGGATTACATTTTGTAGTTGGAATATAAGGGGTGCCAACGAACCAATTAAGAGGGGTAAAATTTTTGCCCAACTAAAATCGTTGAAAAGCGACATAATGTTTTTGCAGGAGACCCACATGAAACAACAAACACAAATAAGATTAAAGGCGAATTGGATAGGCCAAACATACTACTCCTCATTTACTTCTAAATCTAGGGGTACAGCTATTCTCATTAGGAAAGGTATTCCTTTTAAATTAAAGAATACTATATCAGATAAAGAGGGAAGGTATACTATAGTCTCGGGTGAAATTTATGCAACCCCACTAACTTTGATAAATATTTATGCTCCGAATTTTGATAACCCCCAATTTTTTGATAAAATTATTGATATAATATCAGAGTTTAATTACCAAAATGTGATAATAGGGGGGGACTTTAACTGTGTTTTAGATTCATATCTAGATAAGTCATCAAAACAAAAGAAGAGTAATTTAAAATCTAAAACTAGCAAATTTCTAAATACATATATAAAAAATACTAATATAATAGATGTATGGAGATCTGCTAATCCAGTTGGAAGGGAATACTCGTTTTACTCTCCAGTGCATAAAACTTATTCAAGAATTGATTATTTTTTAGTGGACATGAAATTAATGCCTTATACAAACAACCCAACATACCACATTAGTAGTATCTCAGATCACTCTCCGTTGACATTCTCAGTAAAATTTGAGGGAATGCCGGGTAAAAATTTTTTTTGGAGGTTTAATACACATATTTTAAATGACGTGCAAGGATATCAATATTTAAAACAACAAATGAAACTTTTTTTCGATACAAATGATATACCAGGTACTTCGCCTTCTTTATTATGGGAAACTTTTAAGGCATTTATGAGAGGAATTATAATTTCATACCAAAGTTTTCAAAATAAAAAGAATAAGACAGAACAATTGTTGTTAGAACAAGAAATCAGACAGTTAGAGTTGGATAATGCCAAAGATTCCACGATAGATAAACACAATAAGATAGTATTACTGAAATTTAAACTTAATCGAATTTTATCGGCAAGAGTAATAAGACTATTCCAAATTACAAAACAGGAACATTTTGAGTTTGGTGACAAGCCACATAAACTTTTAGCTCGCCAATTGAAAAAAAAAGAAAGGGAAAATACTATAACCAAAATTAAATCAGAGAAAGGCGAATTACTAATATTACCTAAAGATATTAATAATAGATTTGCCCAATTTTACCAAAACTTATATACATCTAAAATTAAAATAGAAGATAGTAAAATAAAAACATTTCTAGATAACTGTAATCTTCCAATACTGGACCCTTTGGAACAAGAGGAACTAGGAGCTCAAATTACAATCAAAGAAATAAGTGAAACAATAAAATCGTTGAAAAATGGTAAGACACCGGGACCAGATGGTTTTAATAATGAATTTTATAAAAAATTTCAGGAGATAACGGCCCCTTATTTATTTAATTTATACTCCCATGCTTTTAAAGAAAACAAACTACCTGAAACACTAACAGAATCAACTATTACGCTTATTCCCAAAAAAGATAAAGATTTAGAAGATCCGGGCTCGTACAGAGCTATATCACTTTTAAATACAGATCAGAAAATTTTAGCAAAGATTTTAGCAAGTAGATTAAGCAAATATATTAGTAAACTGATAAACCCTGATCAAACGGGGTTTATACCTAAAAGATACTCATTTAATAATCTGAGACGCCTGTTTAATATAATGTACTCGCATAAAGTAGAGGAAGAAGATATATCAATTATTTCTTTGGATGCAGAGAAAGCATTTGATCAGGTAGAGTGGCAATACTTATATAAAGTACTACAAAAATTTAATATGGGAGAGAATTTTATAACATGGGTAAAATTATTATATGATAAAACCGATGGCAAGAATTTTAACTAATAACATGTTATCTCAAAAATTTCAACTATCAAGGGGTAATAGGCAGGGATGTGCACTATCACCCCTGCTATTTGCCCTTATGATAGAACCCCTGGCTGAAAGTATAAGAATTCATCCGAATATTCAGGGCTATAATACCAGGGACTCAAAGAATAAAATCTCATTATATGCAGACGATATACTTTTATATATTACAAAGTCACAAACGAGCATACCAAATTTATTAAACTTAATAGAGGAATTTGGGTCTTTTTCTGGATATAGAATAAACTGGAACAAAAGCGAAATCATGACATTAAAACCTCAAGAACCTACACACTTACTGAAGTTCCCCTTTAAAATCGCAACAGAAAAATTTAAATATTTGGGTATTCAGATTACTAGAAAATATAAAGCATTATTCAATGCTAATTTCATACCTTTATTAAATAAACTTAATACACGGATTAAATTTTGGAAAACACTTCCCTTATCATTATTAGGTAGAATAAATGCAATAAAAATGATCTTCTTACCACAATTACTATACCTATTTCAGTCTATACCGGTATATATACCAAAATATTTTTAAAAAAAATTAGACTCTAACATTACAAATTATATTTGGGACTATAAATCACATAGAATCACAAAAAAACACGTATGTAAACCAAAAGAGGTCGGGGGACTTTCACTTCCGAATTTTATGTATTATTACTGGGCAGTGCATATTAAGAATATGATTTATTGGTTGGATAGTTCTACACAACAGACAGAATGGATAAAAATGGAGAAGGAGGATTGTCATCCTTGTAATATAGGAACGATCCTCTTTTCCCCCAAAAAACTGAATAACACAATATATAAGAAGAACCCAATTATATATGGTACAATAAGAATTTGGAAACAAATAAAATTATCTTTAAAATTAAGAAATCTATCACTGTTAATGCCAATTGCGAATAACCCTTTATTTAAACCATCTCTTATTGATAAGACATATAACCAATGGGAAAGTCTCGGAATTAGAAGGATCAGGGATATGTACGAAACAGGAAACCTACTATCATTCCAACAACTACAATTAAAATTTAAATTGAAAAACAACCAATATTTTAAATATCTTCAGATTTGCGACTTTGTGAAAAAATATATACAAGGATATCAAAAAGTAACTCCTGACTTATTGGAAGAAGCAATGAATATTGAAGCTGACTCACAAAAATTAATATCCTATTTATATAATAGTATTCTAAATATAGACCTACCATCGACAGAGGTACTTAGAGAAGAGTGGGAACGGGAATTAATGATAAAAATTACGAAGGTTAAATGGGAAAAATACCTGATATATATTCACAAATGTTCAATTAATGTAAGACATAATCTAATACAATTTAAAATTGTACATAGATTATATTATTCAAAAACAAGATTGAACAAATTTTATCCAAATATATCCGCCACTTGTGATAAATGTCTAGCCCAAAAGGCAACTATAACACACTCCTTAGTTTCCTGCATAAAACTTTATAGATTTTGGAATGATATTTTTGAAATACTTACAAAATTATTCAAGACAAGAATGGAACCTAATACTGAAATGATTATATTTGGTGTAATGGAAGATGGGAATAAATTGAACACATCTCAAAATCTATTCCTTAATTATGGTTTAATAATAGCAAAAAAATTAATACTTAAATTTTGGAAGGGTACATCAATACCAACGCTTAAAATGTGGATTGCAAGTATGTTGGACACCGCTCATCTTGAGGAAATGCGATTCCTCCTAATGGATAAATCAGACCAATTCATAACGAGTTGGTCTCCATTCGTCGTTTTTTTGGAATCATATGGTGCAACACAATTGTAAAAAATAACTGTTTCAGGACTGGACGAGGGTTGGTCAAGACTATAAATAATGATCTCCTTTTCTTTTCACTATTTTCTCTCTCAACTTTCTTCATTTACTCGTTTTCTTTCTTCACACACTATATATTTCACATTTTTCTATCCTTTACTATCTAACCTCTTTTTCTTATTCTCATCTTTTTTCAATGTAACAAAAAAAAAAAAAAAAGAAGTTGTACATAAAATGTATTATGAAAATATATATTAGGCACTTTGGTGCCATATGACTGTGCTTACTTCTAATAAAATAAAATATTAAAAGTTAGATGTGCAGGAATTCTCAGGCTTAGATACTTTAGAACCACATTCTATTAACTAAGGAAAATACAAGCTGCTGGAGGAACATAATGGGACAAGCAGCATCTGTGGAGAGATATCAAAGATGCAGGTCGGAAACCTTCATACTGAAAATGCAACCTGACGGAAGATACTTGATCCGCTGTGTTCCTTTTTTTTAACTCAAGATTCCAGCATAAGCAGTCTGTGTCTCCACATCTCATTAATGGCTATTAGATTGAAAAGATTAACTCCATTTGTGTTGTTAAATCATCTGTCCTTTTCCCTCCCCCAGCTTGAAAGGTTCCCTGTAGCATGGTGCACTAGTGAATTTGCTCATCTTTCCTGCAGCCCCTGTTCCTATCTGGACAGGTTCAAGGATTGATTAAGGAGTATCTGGAACCAAGTAGGCACTTAAAAAACAAAACCTGTTTAATACGGGGGGGGGGGGGTCACTCAGACTTCACTCTTCCTCAAAAGATGGTAGAAGCAGGTTATTTTACTTTTATTCATTGCTTCTTGTTGAAAAGTTACCAGAGAAAGAAGTTGAGATTACAAACAATTAAACCATAAAGTTTTAAGAGGATATATTTAGGCTGAATGACTAATGAGTGGCGACAATGGCAGGTGTACTACATTATGATAAAATGTGAAATTTTCTATCAATCCACATTGATCAAGAACAAAACAGTTTAATAAAGAATTACAGATGCTGGAAAAATCGAAGGTAGACAAAAATGCTGGAGAAACTCACCCGCTTAGTTTCTCCAGCATTTTTGTCTTCCTAAGAAAAAAAACACTAAACATTTTTTAAAAGGGGAGAGATTTGTAATGCTGATGATAAAAGGGACCTGGATATCCATGTACACAGAATTGTGCAGTCGATATAGTTAGGAAGGCAAATGGTATGTCAGCCTTTATTGGGGATGGGAGTTCCAAGAGTAAGCGTGCCTTAGGTCCTTGGTAACCCCACATCTAGCTTATTGTGATAGTCTAAACAAGGATGTACCAGTCATTGAAGGTGTGAAGTAAAGATTTACCAGATCAATTTCTGGGTCTGTTACATACCTTTATTCTCTGGAATTTATAATAATTAGAGGTGTTCTTTTAACCAAGTAACACTCTTCTGCGAACAGTGGCGGAAACAGTCATTGAACGTTGAGGCAGAACGAGTAGATACTAAATAGATAGGGTGGTGACAAGTTACCAAAGGCATTGCTTGCTTGGTGCACGCTGGTATAAAACACTCATGCAGTAATTCCGCCACATCATTCATCCCCATGGGCGATTTCTGGTTTGTTCCCTGATCATTTCTCTTTTTCCAATCCTTTTTTCCTGTTTGCATGCCTATAGAGTTTTTCACCCCTTTTTACTTCTCTGCTTTTTTCCTCATGCACACTCTCCTGTTTAGCTTCAGTTTTGACCGTTGCGACCAGACTGGTTTTCACTAGTATTAATTTAGTGTCTATCTTGCGCACTGTTTACTGCCCTATTTTACTGCCCATCTTTCTGGTGATCTAAGCTCTAGCTATAATTTCAATATACTTTGCTCTGGAGATTGTGAATGAAACATCCCCACTTTAAAATTGACCTTTGTCTAATTGACTTTTACCTTGGAGTAGCTTGACTCCTTTCCCACAGCTATCTTAAACCTTATGATATGAGAACTGTTTTCTTGATGTTCGCCCCCTTATACCTGCTCCACATAGATTGAGATATTATCCAGAACTAACTCTAGTAATTGTGTCTTTCTTGTTCAGCTGAGACATATTGATCAAGAAAATTTTAACAATCTGAAACTTAAATAGTTGTTATATTTTGTGAAGGTGTTGAACGCTGTACATCATTGCAACTTTTGTATCATTGCTCTGGGTCTCGGTTATCCTTGGGAGGTCTGTTCATGTTTCCCTCACAGATACAGGGGACAGTGTATGTCAGGTAACATTTAATAATGTGACCCATAATAATCACGATGGAAGGTGGGCCAAAATGGATAGAAAACTAGCTAAGAATCAGGAAACAGGAAGAGGAGAAATAAAAAAAACAAGCAGTTGGAGGAACACATCAGGTCAAGCAGGATCTGTGGAGGCAAAGGGATAGAAAAGGTTTTGGGTTGAGACCCTGAATGAGGTCTCAGGCGGGGAACGCCAGGGATCCATTAACATGTCTTCAGCGATGGAACCGTGGTGGAGAGAATCAATAGCTTCAAGTTCCTGGGTGAATATATCTCTGAAGATTTGTCCTGGTCCTCACAAAGACAGCTCACCAACATCTCTACTTTGAAGATTGGGGAGATTCAGTATGTTGACACATACTCTAGCAAACTTCAACAGGTGAATGCTAAAGAAAATAATGACTGGTTGCACCATGCCCTGGTTTGGCAATTCAAACGCCCAGGAATGAAGGATACCATAGGGATTGGTAGACCCTGTCCAGCCCATCACAGTTGCTGATCTCCCCACCATGAGGTGCTACCACAAATAGGCAGCCAATATTATCACATCGAATCTAGGATCATCACCATCCTCGCAAGTCTCATTTTGCTATGAGCCTGTGAGGAGCCTGTGAACCACGACCACTGAGTTCAAGAACAGTTTCTTCTGGCAACTATTAGGCTCTTGAACATTATACAAACTAACTTCAGCAACTATAATCTTCCATAGCCTGCGTCTTTGGTTGTACTGCAGACATCAGTTTTTGCACTATAATGGCTACCTGTACAATACAATACAATACCATTTATTTGTCATACCTAGTATCGTAGTTAATAATTTGTTGTATTTTTGATTATTACATATTTGTATTATTGCATTCATGGGCCTGTTAACCTGCAGCAAGTAAGAATATCATTGTTCTGCTGTCGTTTGATACAGCAATTATTCTTAACTCTTGAAATGTTGACCATTCCTTTGCCTCCAAGATACAGATGCTGCTAGTCGCTGGGTTCCTGAAATTAGGAAGGTTTTTAAAAAAACAACGGAAGGTAACTAAGAAGGTAATACATGGAGAAAAGATGAAAGTAAGCTAGCCAATAATATGAAAGAAGGTAACAAAAGTTTCTTAAGATATATAAAGAGTAACAAAAGAGGCAAGAGTCGACATTGGATCACTGGAAAATTATGCTGGAGGAGTGCTAATGGGGAATAAAGATATGGCAGAGGAATTGAATAAGCTTTTATTGCATCAGTCTTCACAGTGGAAGACATCAGCAATGTGCCTGAAATTCAAGAGAGTCGGGTGAAAGTTAGTGGAGTGACTAATAATAAAAATAATAATATATTTTATTGTCATTGCACATGAATGTGACGAGATTTGGAATGCAGCTTCCAACCGATGTAAAGAAAATTAAAAAAAATAAACTGTGCGACGTGACCATCTGAGGGAGAGTCCAGGGGGGATGGGGGGCACTCAGTAGGGCCGGTTCAGAGCCGCTATAACTCTGGGAAATAGCACTAAGGAAACAATGCTTGGTAAGCAGAAAGGTTTGAAGGCGGACTGCACCCCAGGGTTCTGAAAGATGTAGCTTTAGCTGCTCCGGCACTCTGGAACACCCTGCCGTTGCACATCAGACAAGCCCCCTCACTGTCCATCTTCAAATCCAGTGTTAAAACACATTTGTACTCCCTGGCTTTTGACCATGCCTGAGGCTTTGCTTCTGTTTTTGGTGTTTTTGATGTTTCTTTATTTTACATGTCTTTTCCTACTATTTCTTTTGATTGTTATTTTTGGTGTGTATTAACATTTTTGTCAATGATTAGTGATGTACAGCACTTTGTTGCAGCTATGTTTGTTTTTAAAGTGCTCTATAAATAAAATTATTATTATTATTATTATTTAGCCTGGCTTTAGTGGTTTGTAAGATCTTAGACTGCATTATAACGGTTTCTGAGTACTTAGATGCTCATGATAAAATGTTGTTGCAGTGTGATCAGGGTTTGGAAATGCACGGCTAAGGCAGCAGCTTTCAATCTGCGGGGTTGAGGGAGATGAATGGAGCGGCACGGCTGCGTGGCTAGTAAGAAGTAGCGGGCCGAGTGGCGTTAGTAGGGGCTAGTACGGAGTAGCGGGGCCGAGGGGCTAGTACGGAGTAGCGGGCCGAGTGGCGTTAGTGGGGGCTAGTACGGAGGCGCGGGGCCGAGGGGCCAGTACGGAGGAGGGCCGGTGGCGTTAGTGGGGGCTAGTACGGAGTAGCGGGGCCGAGGGGCTAGTACGGAGGCGCGGGTCGAGTGGCGTTAGTAGGGGCTAGTACGGAGTAGCGGGCCGAGGGGCTAGTACGGAGTAGCGGGCCGAGGGGCTAGTACGGAGTAGCGGGCCGTGGCGTTAGTGAGGGCTAGTACGGAGGCGCGGGGCCGAGGGCTAGTACGGAGTAGCGGGCCGAGTGGCGTTAGTGGGGGCTAGTACGAGTAGCGGGCCGAGTGGCGTTAGTAGGGGCTAGTACGGAGGCGCGGGGCCGAGGGCTAGTACGGAGTAGCGGGCCGAGTGGCGTTAGTGAGGGCTAGTACGGAGGCGCGGGGCCGAGGGGCGGGGGCGCGCTCGGTGACGTGGGCGGGGCGGGAGCGCGCCGGGTGATGGCGGCCGCGGTGCTGGAGCTGCTGTTGCGGGGGGAGCTGGCGGTGACCGAGACGCTGCTCTGGCTGCGGCCGCCTGACCAGGTAATGGGGACGTCGGGAAAGCGGCCACTCTCCCTCCCCCCCCACCCACTTGGTGGAGCGATCGCCTTGTCCCGCCGCCGCCGCCGCCTCGGGCCCAGCCCGCGCAAACATCCCCGCGGATGGGAGGATGACGATGAACCGGGCGCCGACCACCGTGATCCCCGTCACTCCCCTCCCCGTCACTACCCTCCCCGCATTACCCCACCCCGTCACTACCCTCCCCGCATTACCGCTCCCTGACTACCCCCACACCACCACCCAACACTCCCCTCTCCCTGACTCCCCTCACCCTCTCCGACCCCCCACTCCCCTCGACCCCCACACTCTCTTCTCCCTGACTCCCCTACCCTCTGCAACCCTCCCCGACCCTCAACACTCCCCTCTCCCTGACTCCCCTCACCGCCCCCCTGCAACACTCCCCTCCCCTCCAGCGCTCGACCACACCCCCACCCCACCCCATCCCATCCCCTCCTCCTGCATTCACTGCTACCTTGTATGCCCCGTTGAATATCCATGCGCTCTCAGTCCTGGCAGTTTGTATCCTAATTAAACTCCCGTCCCTCCTAAATTACACCTTCAGTATTGCCTGCCTGCTTCACCATTCACTGAAACGGTCTTTCATTTGACTTTTCAATAGGACGTTGAATTGAGTGACAAGCTTTTGGTGTATAACTCACAGCAGAAAGACTTTGTACCTTACCTTCTAAATTTTTTGAGAGAACAGACAAACCAACTAATACCAAACGGGCCACCTACTCCTGCAAAGACATCCTCAGCCAAAGGACTGAAACCAGCAGTATGTTTTCAGGATGGGAACGAGAGTGGTGTGGCAGTAAGAAGGATAAGTAATTCACAGACCCCAAAAGGGCCTAAAGCACAGTTATTCCCAGACACTTCAAATAGTTCCTTCAACTCAAGTGCTTCTTTCCTGTCGCCTTCACCCAGTGGTTCCTCATTCTTCTCAAAGTCCAGTAATGATTTGAACCGTGCAACTTCACCTGTTAGCCCTGACCTCAGCAGTAGCACAGCACAGCGCTCTGGGGAGCGACGGCTAACTCAAAGAGCCAACCTTGGCCAATTCATCGTTCATACTGACAGCCAGTTTCAGCGACGTGCTAGGAAGAAGAATTTTGTCAATGCTGGTCGCCAAGGAGCTAAGGACTCGGGAAAGAGCCCAACCGAAGAGGATGGTATGTCATGGAATGCCAGCAGGAGAAACATGGAGTGTATCAACACTTCTCGGACTGCTACTCAGCTAAATATACATAACCTGGAAGAATTTCCTCCAGTGGGTGCAACTCCTTTGGGAAGGTATGAATAAATTAATTGATAGTTTTGTTAATATTAAGAATCTTTGCACTTGCTCCATCATTCATCAAAATTATAGACCATCCACTAGAGCAACATTTCAAGATTCATCAGAGTTTATTGTCATGTGTCCCTGATAGGACAATGACATTCTTGCTTTGCTTCAGCACAACAGAACATAGTAGGCATAACTACAGAACAGATCAGTGTGTCCATATACCATTATATAAATATATACACACATGAATAAATAAACTGATAAAGTGCAAATAACAGATAATGGGCTATTAATGTTCAGAGTTTTGTCCGAGCCAAGTTTAATAGCCTGATGGCTGTGGGGAAGTAGCTATTCCTGAACCTGGTCGTTGCATTCTTCAGGCTCCTGTACCTTCTACCTGAAGGTAGGAGGGAGATGAGTGTGGGGCCAGGATGGTGTGGGTCCTTGATGATACTGCCAGCCTTTTTGAGGCAGCGACTGTGATAGATCCCCTTGATGGAAGGGAGGTAATAGCCGATGATGGACTGGGCAGTGTTTACTACTTTTTGTAGTCTTTTTCCTCTCCAGGCGCTCAAGTTGCCGAACCAAGCCACGATGCAACTGGTCAGCATGCTCTCTACTGTGCCTGCATATAGTCCACATATCCCTTGCTTCCCTCAATATCCAGTAATCTTTATTCCAAATTAAATAATTGACTGAGACTTGACAGTGGTCTGTGGTAAAGAATTCCAAAGATTTGCCACCTGCTGCTTGAAGACATTTCTCTTCCTCTCTGGCATAGAGAGTATGACTGTCATCAAGTAGCATAGTCATAGAGAGACATCATGTGAAAACTGGTGTATTGGTCTATCCAGTCTGTGCTGATCATCAAGCAACCATTTATTCTAATCCCATTTTATTTGGCCTATATTTCCCAAAACTCTACCCTAGATTCCATCACTCACACATTAGGGCATGTCTTTAGGATGTGGGAGTAAATTGGAGAAAACCTGGTGGATACCCACACGATTCAATGGAAAGTGTGCATACTCCAGACAGGAATGGAGTGGGGTGCAGGGAAGAGAGGGGAGGGAAAGGAGTGGGGTGGAAGTGTTGCTGAATTAGTAACATAAATTTGGAGAATTTTAATGTTGAATTGTAAGCTACCCAAGCGAAATATGCAGTGCTTTTCCTCCAGTTTGCATTTGACCTATGACAATGGAGGAGTTAAAATGGCTGGAAACTAGGAGATCCAGAAGGTCTGGGTGGACTGAGCACAAGCGTTTTGTGAGACAGTTGGCGAGTCAACGCCTTGTCTCGCTGGTTAAAGGATGCCGCATCACGAGCACCGGATGCAGTAGAGGAGGTGTACGTGAACCTCTATCTCAGACGTGGGAGGACTGCTGGATTCCTGGATGCATGTGAGGGAGGAGGTATAGGGGGAACATGTGCTACATCTCCTGCGGTTGCAAGGGAAAGTACCTGGGAAGGGGTGATTTGGGTGTTAAACGATGAGCGAACGAAGGAGTTGCGGAGGGAGTGGTCTCTGGAAGGCTGAAAGAAGTGGGGATGGGAAGAATCGACTGGTGTGGGATCCATCTGTGACAATAAGGGAGGGGGAAGCCACATCTACGAAACAAAGAGGACATCTTGAATGTCCTAGAATTGGGAAAAACGCACATTGGGAGCAAATGCAATGGAGACGGAGAAATTGAGAGTAGGGAACGGAGACTTTGCAAGAGGCAGGGTAGAAGGAGATGTGGTCCAGATTACTGGGACTTGGTGACTTTGTAGTAGACGTCAGTGAATAGTCTGGCCCTGTGACCGAAATCAAGAAAGGGGAGAGCAGTGTCAGGAGATAGTCTAAATACATTTAAGGGCAGGGTCGAAGTTAGTGGTAAAGTAAATGAAATCAACAATGTCAAGAGTCAAGTTCTGCATGGATGCAGGATACTAATCTTGATTAGTACAGGTGCAGCTTAAGGATAAAGGGGAAATCCTTTAAAACCGAGATGAGAAGAACTTTTTTCACACAGAGAGTGGTGAATCTCTGGAACTCTCTGCCACAGAGGGTAGTTGAGGCCAGATCATTGGCTATATTTAAGAGGGAGTTAGATGTGGCCCTTGTGGCTAAGGGGATCAGGGGGTATGGAGAGAAGGCAGGTACGGGATACTGAGTTGGATGATCAGCCATGATCATATTGAATGGCGGTGCAGGCTCGAAGGGCCGAATGGCCTACTCCTGCACCTAATTTCTATGTTTCTAGGTGTCAGATGTTATGGGGACAAGGCAGGAGAATGGTCGGTTGGGGACGCTGCGAGTCAGCTGCCCTGCCAGTAACGTGTTCGATATTTTGACTTTTTTTGTATTTTTTGGTATGTCTAATTTTGTCTTGTGTGGTGGTGGTGGGGGGGGAAAGGGGGAAACCGTTCCTCAGTCACCCTCGACGGAGAGGCGACTTTTTCCATATTGCTTCTCTGCCTCCCCTCTCGCGGCCTAACAGCTTGGATTGGAGCGGCCTTTCTCGGAGACGGGCCCAGAGCTTCAGCAGCGGGCGCAGCGTGGACTTTTCCATCGCTGAGCGGGGATGAACCCTTGCCGGGGGTCGCCAGAAAATTCCTGTACCTCCTCGCTCTGTCTATCCAGGGACCCCATCATTCCTTCCAGGTGAGAGAGAGGTCCACATGCACCTCCTCTAACTTGATTTACTGAATTGGGTGTTCCCGATGTGGCCTCCTGTACATTGGCAAGACCAAGCGTAGACTCAGCAACTGTTTCACCGAATATTTGTACTTGGTACACTGAGGCCTACTGGATCTCCCGGTTGCTAACCATATTTTAACTCCCCTTCCCATTCCCATACTGACCTTTCTAACCCGGGCCTCTGTTGCCAAATTGAGGCCACACGCAAACTGGAGGAACAGCACCTTGGATTTTGCTTGGCAGCTTACAGCCTAACAGGATCAACATTGATTTCTCCATTTTTAGGTAACTAACCTGCCAAACCGCTGCCTCCTCCCTTCTTTTTCCCCCCTTCCCTGTGCCAGTTTTATCTTGTCATGATTATTTATTCAGTTTTATTTTTGAAAAAAATGTGGTGTCACATTTCCTGCATGACAACCTTCTTTAGATTTCAAAATGTATTCTATAGATCAATAATGTGAGGTCTATTTTATAAATGCAGAATATTTATTATCTTTCTGATTTTTTTCTGTTCTGTAATGTACCTTTTTGGGTCAATAATCATTTGAATTACATTTATTTCAGTAAAACAAAACCATCAAGAAGAATTAATCCTACTCCAGTCAGCACAGAGCGGTTGCAGTCCAGACCAAAGAAGTGTTTCACTTCCACTCCTCTGAGTCAACCATTGTCCTCCATGTACTCCACAGAAGCTACTTCTGAAACATTTGGAGCTAGTTCAGAGGGATTTAGCCCAACCGTATCTGCCAGTAACCTGCAGGAAGAGCGGGAGATGTTGAAAATTGAAAGGTATGTTGAACTCCACTTAACAACCAAGGGAAAAAATATTTGTTACTTCGTGCTTCTTTTAATTTTTGGTCTGTTTGGCTTGAGCAGAGGTAGAAGTCCAAATTTTTAATTCTGGACTCAGACTTGGATTTTAATAAACTACTGGCTCTGCCTTAACTTCAGTAAGTTTTAAAGCAGTACTGTTATTTTCCAAAAAATGAGCAATGTCAATATTTGCTGTGTTCAAGAGAGTCAAGATGATTTAATTTTCATATATACTCACAACAGAACAATGACATTCTTACTTGCTTCAGCTTAACAGGCCTGTAAACACAATACAAATAGATAAATGTAATCATCAAAATTACATATATATAAATAACTATATATTCAAAAATAAACAAAACCAAAGTCTGGGTGGTGTGTTGTTAGATGATATTAAAAGCATTTTTGAGGCAGATCTCTGATGGTAGGATGGTCAGTAAATGCAATGGTTGAGGTCTGGCCCTCTTAAAGGGCGCAAGACATTTTTCAGTTTGTCATCATTTGAAAATTCTGAGTGGAACTTTCCAATGGCTTGAAATGTATCAGCCGCATTATTAACTGAATGTCAAAACACTAATTTTCCAGAGATAGACAAAATGCTGGAATAACTCAGCGGGACAGTGGGAATGGGTGATATTTCGTGTCGAGACCTTTCCTCAGACTAGGGTCGAGACGTCACCCATTCCTTCTCTCCAGAGATGCTGCCGGCCCCGCTGAATTACTCCAGCATTTTGTGTCTTTCTTCGGTTTAAACCAGCATCTGTAATTCCTTCCTACAATACTCAATTTCCGGGCTACACCTTGAGGGCACGTTAGATTAATCTGATTTGTTGATATCATCCTGGGAAAGCAAACCTGATTTGTGTCCCATCAGCTACCTTAAACATTCATTTCCTCGCGCAGATCTACCATTGCTCTTCTGTGCGTCCTCTACAACATGGACAACAGCAATTTGCCAAAGCTTCTGATATGTGACCTTTCTCATGTAAAACAACAAGGCGCAGTGTGCGCATATGTCATTGCTTGCAAGTTCTCCTAGACAGGTACCAACGTACCTCTACTTTTGCTGTTGTTGACCAGAAATCCTTTCATGGTGTTATTGTAGGAATATCTTCTCATTGAAAGCAGTGGTTCAGGTGTTGGCACACAGTCTTCACAAAGGCATTTGTGGATGGCAAATTAAATCAAGTTCAAATTCAAGTGAGTTTATTGTCATGTGTCCCTGTATAGGACAATAACATTCTTGCTTTGCTTAAGCACACAGAAAATAGTAGGCATTTACTACAAAACAGATAAATGTGTCCATATACCATGATATAAATATATACACACATGAATAAATAAACTGATAAATGCAAATAGCAGAAAGTGGTTATTAATAATCAGAGTTTTGTCCGAGCCAGGTTTAATAGCCTGATGGCTGTGGGGAAGTAGCTATTCCTGAACCTGGTTGTTGCAGTCTTCAGGCTCATGTACCTTCTTCCTGAAGGTAGCAGGGAGATGAATGTGTGGCCAGGATGGTGTGGGTCTTTGATGATACTGCCAGCCTTTTTGAGGCAGCGACTGTGATAAATCCCCTCGATGGAAGGAAGGTCAGAGCCGATGATGGACTGGGCAGTGTTTACTACTTTTTGTAGTCTTTTCCTCTCCAGGGCGCTCAAATTGCCGAACCAAGCCACGATGCAACCAGCCAGCATGCTCTCTACTGTGCACCTATAGAAGTTAGAGAGAGTCTTCCTTGACAAACCGACTCTCCGTAATCTTCTCAGGAAGTAGAGGCGCTGATGAGCTTTTTTGATAATTGCGTTAGTATTCTCAGACCAGGAAAGATCTTCAGAGATGTGCACGCCCAGGAATTTGAAGCTCTTGACCCTTTCAACCATCGACCCTTTGATATAAATGGGGTTGCGGGTCCCCCTCCTACTCCTTCTAAAGTCCACAATCAGTTCCTTGGTTTTGCTGGTGTTGAGGGCCAGGTTATTGCGGTGGCACCATATGGACAGTTGCTCGATCTCTCTTCTGTACTCTGACTCATCCCCATCAGTGATACGTCCTACAACAGTGGTGTCGTCAGCGAACTTGATGATGGAGTTCGCACTGTGGTTGGCTACGCAGTCATGGGTATAGAGTGAGTACAGCAGGGGGCTGAGCACGCAGCCTTGAGGTGCTCCCGTGCTGATTGTTATCGAGGCTGACACATTTCCATCAATACGAACAGACTGTGGTCTGTGGATGAGGAAGTCGAGGATCCAGTTGCAGAGGGATGCGCAGAGACCCAGTTCTGCGAGTTCGGTAACCAGTTTGGAGGGGATGATTGTGTTAAATGCCGAGCTGTAATCAATGAATAACAGCCTGACATATGAGTTTTTGTTGTCCAAGTGGTCCAGTGCGGAGTGGAGGGCCAGCGAGATCGCATACACCGTTGATCTGTTGTGATGGTAAGCGAACTGCAGTGGGTCCAGGTTTTTGTCGAGGTAGGAGTTGATTTGCTCCATGATCAGCCTCTCAAAGCACTTCATCGCCACCGTCGTTAGTGCCACTGGTCGATAGTCATTGAGGCACGTCACCTTACTCTTCTTGGGCACCGGTATAATTGATGCCCTTTTAAAGCAGGTGGGGACCTCAGACCTCAGAAGTGAGAGGTTGAAAATGTCCGTAAAAACTCCCGCCAGTTGGTCCGCACAGGTTTTTAGAACACGACC
Organism: Leucoraja erinaceus; assembly: GCF_028641065.1. NCBI lineage: Eukaryota > Metazoa > Chordata > Chondrichthyes > Rajiformes > Rajidae > Leucoraja > Leucoraja erinaceus. Next base: position 58,488,383 of record NC_073385.1, read on the forward strand.
GGGTATACCATCAGGACCAGGTGCTTTTCGGGGGTTCACCCCTCTGAAGGATTTCCTGACATCGGCCTCTGTGACTGAGACTGAAATACCATCATAGCAAATGGGGGATCGGGAAGGCACAGCAGTATTCTCCCTGTCAAAGCGTGTGTAAAATGCATTGAGCTCGTCAGGGAGTGATGTTACACCGACATTCGAGCTGCCTCCTGGTTTCGCCTTGTAGGAGATGATTGCATTCAGGCCCCGCCACAGCTGCCGAACATCTGTCTCGTCCTCCAGTTTGGAGCAGAAGTCCCTTTTGGCCTTTTTGATGGCCTTACCAAAGTCGTATCTGGACTTCATGTAGGCCACTGTATCATTGGAGGTGAATGCCCTGTGTCTGGACTTTAGAAGAGTGCAGATCTCAAAGTTCATCCAAGGTTTCTGATTGGGAAACACTCGGAAGGTTTTTGTAGGGATGCAGTCCTCCACACATTTCTTTATGAAGTCTGTAACGACTGTGGCGTATTCATTCAAGTCCGTTGCCGAGTCCTTGAACATTGCCCAGTCTACAGACTCCAAACAGTCCTGTAGTTGTTGTTTTGCCCCCCCCCCCCCCCCCCCCCGACCAGCTCTGTACTGTCCTCACTTCTGGGGAGTGCGCTCTTCAATTGCTGCCTGTAGGCAGGAAGAAGCAGCACCGCGGTATGGTCGGACTTACCGAAGTGAGGGTGAGGGATAGAACGATAGGCATTCTTGATGGTGGTGTAGCAGTGGTCGAGGGTGTTGGGTCCTCTCGTGCAGCAGGAGACGTTGGTGGAAGTTGGGGAGTGATTTCTTGAGGTTTGCCTTATTGAAGTCCCCAGCAATGGTGGTAAATGTCTCGTGGTAAGACATCTGGTGTTTGTTGACCACGGAGTGCAGCTTCTCCAGTGCCAGACGGACATCTGCCTGGGGTGGGATGTAGACCGCGGTCAGGATAACGGAGGTGAATTCTCTCGGGAGGTAGAAGGGACGGCACTTCACCACCAGATGTTCCAGGTGTGGAGAGCAGGAGTTGGACAGGACTGCCACGTCGGAACACCACGCAGAGTAGACCATGAGGCAGACGCCCCCTCCTCTCCCTTTCCCAGATGCCAGTGTACGGTCCATACGGTGGATAGAGAACCCTTCAGGCTGGACGGCTGAGTCTGGGGAGCTGGGGGTGAGTCATGTCTCTGTGAAACAGAACACAGAGCATTCCCTCAGCTCCCTTTGATAAAGCAGTCTTGCCCTTAAGTTCTCCACTTTCTTTTCAAGGGACTACATTAGCCAGTAGGATAGTAGGGATGAGGGGGCCGAAGTCCCCGGCGCTTCATTCTGACCCAGAGTCCTGCCCGTTGGCCACGTTTCCGGACACAATGGAGGCTTCCCCTTTGTTTCCAGGTACTGTACTTGCTGTACCTGCTGTTTCTGCGGACCTGCGCTGGAACAGGGAATCCCTCACAGACGGCAGCTCCAGCTCCGTAACGAACGGGGGGGGGGGGGTTCCCTCAAAGTCGGCAGCTCCAGCTCCGTTGTTCCTGGGAGATCCAGCCTGTCGTGTCTGGGGGTCATCCTGGGGTCTCCAGGTACCGTACCTGGGATCTTCAGTCGGGTCGGGAGTTCCACAGCCAGCGTGGGAAAGTTTAAAGTCCGGGGTTCCCGCAGCTGCGGGAGATCACGAAATTGCGAGAGCCTTGAGGTGCTCAAGCAGCTTGTCCGAAACGGCACTGATTTCTGCCGTTTTTCTGATCCAGGTAAGTTGTTGGAAGTTGTAGTTGAGCCTTTTATTTTTCCGGAACTCCGCAAAAGTCGCTGCAGGCAGGCGCCATCTTTCTCAGCCTTTTTATAGCAATAGCAACATCCCATGAGTTAATTAATTTGCAATATTAAAAAGATTTGACAGTAGATTATTTGCTGGAGATATTGAGCAAAGGTGGGCAAGTGCATTTAAGTTCATCTATGAGCTAGTAAAATGAAACCGATTTAAGCAGCTTGTTTATATATAAATATTTATAAATACATTTAAATATATTTGAGTATGTTTCTGTCGAGATTTATTTTGCTATTAATTCAGCTGCCTGGTTGACTTGTTGGCTGAACAGTCTACATTTGCCAATCAGGTTTTTGGTTTTGTGTAACTTAAACCTTCATGTTATATTGGATTTTCATTAAAATGTCTCCTATAGTGAGACACAAAATGCTGGAGTAACTCAGCGGGACAGGCAGCTACTCTGGAGAGAAGGAATGGGTAACGTTTTGGGTCGAGACCTTTCTTTAGACTGATGTCAGGGGAGTGGGCGAGACAGAAATAGAATGTAGTCGAGACAGTAAGACTGGTGGGAGAACTGGGAAGGGGGATGGAGTGGGAAAGCAAGGGCTATTTGAAGTTCGAGACAATGTTCATACCACTGGGGTGTAAACTACCCAAGCAAAATATGAGGTGCTGTTCCTCGAATTTGCGCTGGGCCTCACTCTGATAATGGAGGAGACCCAGGACAGAAAGGTCAGATTGGGAATGGGAGGAGGAGTTAAAGTGCTGAGCAACCAGAAGATCAGGTAGGTTTAGGCGGACTGAGCGGAGGTGTTCAGCGAAATGACCGCCGAGCCTGCGCTTGGTCTCTTGAGTTGACACCTGGAACAGCGGATAGAGCAGATGAGGTTGGAGGAGGTGCAAGTGAACCTCTGCCTCACCGAAAAGACTGTTGGGGTCCTTGGATGGAGTCGAGGGGAGAGGTAAAGGGGCAGGTGTTGCATCTCCTGCGGTTGCTGGGGAAAATACCTGAGGAGGGGGTAGTTTGAGTGGCATGGGATTATTTGATCAGAGAGTTGAGGAGGGAACGTTCTCTGCGGAAAGCAAAAAGGGTTGGAGATGGGAAGATGTGGCCAGTAGTGGGATCCCATTGGAGGTGGCAAAAATGTTGGAGGATTATATGCTGTATGCGACGGCTGATGGGATGGAAGGTGAGGACGGGGGGGGGGACTCTGTCCTTGTTACGAATGGGAGGAGGGGGAGTAAGAGCAGAGCTGCAGGATATCGAGGAGACCCAAGTGAGAGCCTCATCTGTAATGGAAGAGGGGAGCTACCTTTTCCTAAACAATGAGAACATCTTCGATGCCCTGTTATGGAAAACCTCATCCTGGGCGCAGATGCTGCGTAGACGGAGGTATTGGGGGTAGTGTACAGAGTCATTACAGTAAGCAGGGTGGGAAGAAGTGTAGTCTACATGGTGTCGTCTCCTACAAAAATATATGCTATAATGATTTATTTCTTCTCCACTTTTTTATGCTAATGTTTATAACATAAGAATCTCATCATAAGATTTGAATATTTTTGGATATAATGGTTGTTTCTGTTTTTAATTTTCATATTTTTTAGATCCAAGTTGATTCAACAGTCACCAGTCGTGGACCCAGCCACACCCATTAAAGGCCAGTATGGGAGATCCTGCAGTGTTATCTCTGACAGTTTTGTCGTGTGTGCTGATGTCAGCAAAATTTCTCATCAAAGGCAACTGAATGTGCTGGCTCAGTTGTATTCTGCCTGTATCTCTGGTAAGTGAAAACAATTTCAATGATGGGAAGATGAGCTTAATAACTAAATGTGAATTAGGAGCGGATTTAATAATTGTCAAAGCAGAATTGAGTGTGTTTTTGAACATGAAAAGCAGGTTTGTAGGATGATGGGATCTGGTTGGCAAATTTCACGAAGTGAACATGTCCAATGGTATATTTTTGTTGCGAGTATACAACTGAGTGCAAGTCTTAAGCTGAATTAGCTTTAAGATAAGATGGTGAACTGTAGTGTACAGGCATATGTTGGTTGCATGATGGCACAATATGTGTGGGAGAATATTCTGATTCAATCCAATAAAACTTCTAGTTATAAGTCTGAGTCTGAAGGAGGGTCCTGACCCGACACTTCACCTATCCATGTTCTCCAGAGATGCTGCCTGTCCCGCTGAGTTACTCCAGCACTTTGTGTCTTTTTCTAGTTAAAATCGTACTCATACTTTATTAGCCAAATATGTTTTGCAACATACGAGGAATTTGATTTCCCATACAGTCATAGCAATAAAAAGCACCAAGACACACAAAATACATTATAACATGAACATTCACCACAGTGACTCCTCCACATTCCTCACTGTGATGGCGAAAAAAAAGTTTGATCTCTTCCCTCTTTGTTCTCCCGCGGTCGGGGGCCTCGAGCCTTCCGTTGTCGGGGCGATCTTGGCTCCCGCAGCCGGCGGTCGGCCCCTCGGCGTTGGGGCGATCAAGCTCCCGCATCGGGGGGGATCTCAGCTCCCACGCGCCGGGCGATTAGACCCCGAGTCGAGACTAGTCGAACATCTTGCGATTGGAGCTTCCCAACATCAGTCTCTAACCAAGACTGCGAGTTCCTCGATGTTGAAATCCGCAGGTTCCCAGGCAAGGGATCGCAGGTTCCAATGGTAAGCCCACGGCCCCACAGTGGGGCTCAAAGTCAGTCTCGAGCAAGGCCTCCAGCTCCATGATGTTAGGACACAGGGCGACTGGAGGACGATTTGGAAAACAATCGCTTCTCCGGCAAGGTAAAAGATTGAGAAAAGTTTCCCCGCCACGCACATAAAACAAACCAGAGAACATTAACATATACTTTTTAAATACACACTAAAAATAACCAAAAAGACAAAAAGACAGACAGACCGTTGGAGAGGCTGCAATCGCTGACGGCGCCACCTGGAACTTTGTTCCATTCTATTTAAAATGCCAGATGACTGTAGGAAATTATTTACTCTGGATGTTTTTTATAATTTGTTCTTAATGTTGACTGTGCATTTTTTAAATTTCCTCTAATGCCATTGCTAAGATCAGAAACTAATCGTTCAGGGAATTTTGTGAAGAATTATTACGTTCTATAGATGAAGCAGAACATAGATCCAAGTATTTCCAATAAGCCAGAAACTTGGATGTGCATGATTGGGTTAATGTATGCTGAGCGTTTGTTGGCTCTGGGCCTATATCTGTTGGAGTTAAGAAGGATGAGGGTGGGATCTCATTTGAAACCTACCAAATAGTGAAAGGCCTGGATACAATGGATGTGGAGAGGATGTTTCCAGTAGTGGGAGAGTCTAGGACCAGAGGGCACAGACTGAGAATAAAAGGATGTTCCTTTTGGCAGTTGAGGAGGAATTTTGTTAGACGTTTCATTTACGTGAATCTGTGGAATTCATTGCACAGACGGCTGTGATGGCCAAGTCGTTGGGTATTTTTAAAGCTGAGATTGTCAGGATCTTGATTAGTAAGTGTGCCAAGAAAATGGGGTTGAGGGAATTATGATCAGCCGTAATTGAATGGCAGTGTAGACTCAATGGGCTGAATTGCCTCATTCTGCTCCATTGACTATCTGACCCAGTCTCCTCATGTATAATGTCAGACCACCATATCCTAATAATCTACATCACAGAAAACTAAAGAAAGTTGCTCTGAAAATAGTGGGTATATTGGTGGTCAATGTCCAAAATTCATTAGATTCAGCGCTGGAGAAACTCAGCGGGTGAGGCAGCATCTATGGAGCGAAGGAATAGGTGACGTTTTGTGTTGAGACCCTTCTTCAGACTGAAGAAGGGTCTCGACCCGAAACGTCACCTATTCCTTCGCTCCATAGATGCTGCCTCACCCGCTCAGTTTCTCCAGTATTTTTGTCTACCTTTGATTTTTTCCAGCATCTGCAGTTCTTTCTTAAACATTAGATTCAGCGCAGTTCCTTTGGCTTGGACTATGTCATGGATTACTACCCTATTTAAACAAAGATTGGTTCTCAATATCCTGCTGTCCCAGGAATCGGCCAAGTAAACCTTTTTGCACTCTCTCTTTGGCAAGAAAAGGATACCAAAGCTGCATGGACAACTTCAGGTGGGGTGTTGCCAAGTTCCTGTAGCGTTGAGGCAATACATCCTTGCTCCTATGCTCAAACCCTTTTGCAGTGAACAACAACGTACCAGATGCCTTCCCAATTGCTGTATGTTTTCCTTCAGTGATAGACATCCAGTTCTCATTACATCTTCACTTTTGCTAATCTATTGCCATTCAGATAATATCTTTCTGCTTTTGGAATCAAAGTGCATTTTAGTTAATTTGCCTACGTTACATCTCCAACTAGTTTTAATTGTGCTGCAGCCTTGTGTCACTGACAAACTTGGAGATGTTACATTTAATTCCTTCAACAAAAACTCTGATTATATATGGTGTATGGATTCTGCAACACCATTAATCATTGCCCTTTTATTCCAACTGTTTGTTTCTTCTCTGTCAGATATTTCTTAATCTACACCAGTATATTACCCCAATCCCAAAGAGTATTAATTTTGAACACTATTCACTTTTGTGGATCCTTATCAAAAGCATTCTGCGTCTAAATATACCACATTCACTGCCTTTTCTTATCTATTCTGATTATGTCCATTAAAAAACCCAGTTGATTGATTAATTAAGATTTCCCTTTGATAAGCCTATGCTAACTTTGTCCAACCTTGTTAATGTTTTTCAGGTGTCATGTTATTGAATCTTTTATGTTAATAATAATAATAATAATACATTTTATTTATGGGTGCCTTTCAAGAGTCTCAAGGACACCTTACAAAAATTTTGCAGGTAGAGGAAAAACATGTAAGGGGAATGAAATAAATAGTAGAGACATGACTAGTACACAAAGTAAATACAGAATTCAATACAAAACACAGTATGAGGCAATTAATGCACAGATGAAAAGGGACGGCACGCCTTGAGTGACTGTGGCTGTAGCAGAGGTGCGGTTGTGGAGAGAGATGAAGTGGGATCTGTTGGAAAGGTAGGAACGGAGCCAGCTGAGTGCAGAGCCTTCAATGCCGAGGTCCTTGAGTCTGGTGAGCAGGATGTTATGGTTCACTGTATCGAAGGCTGCGCTCAGGTCGAGGAGGATGAGGATGCTGAGGGAACCAGTGTCAGCAGAGGTGAGGAGGTCGTTGAGGACTTTGAGGAGAGCAGTTTCTGTGCTATGGAGGGGGCGAAAGCCAGATTAGAGGGGTTCAAGTAGGTTATACGCAAGGAGGTGGGAATGAAGTTGCGACGCAACGATACGCTCCAGGGTTTTTGAAAGAAAGGGGAGGTTTGAGATTGGGCGGTAGTTAATGAGAGAGGAGGGATCAAGACCAGGTTTCTTTAAGATTGGTGTAACAGCAGCAGTTTTGAAAGCGGAGGGGACAATTCCTTGGGACAATGAGGAGTTGAAGAGATTAGTGAGGTAGGGGCAGAGAACGGGGAGGCAGGACTTCAACAGGGGAGTGGGGAGAGGGTCGAGGGAGCAGGTGGTGAGTTTGGAAGAGCTGATGAGTTTGGAGATTTCAATAGGGGTGACCAGGTCAAACTGGGAAGGAAGCAGTGTGGAGGAGGGGTAAGGAGGTCAGTGGAGATGTTGAAAGGAGGGGCCTTGGTAGGTGGTGGAGTAGATGCTGGGGAGTCGGGTACAGGGAATAAAGATTGATAGATGGTGCTGATTTTATCAGCGAAAAAGTGGAGGAATGAGTTGCAGAGATCCGGAGTAGAGGTAGGGAGAGTGTTTGCTCGAGGCTTGAGGAGGTTGCCCACTGTGGAGAAGAGGGTTCTGTGGTTTAGGCAGGGATCGGTGAATATGGAGGAGAGGTAGGCAGATTTTGCAGCAATGAGAGCATCTTTGTTAGACACTAGAATTGTACCCACTGTTGACGTTATGGTCTCTGGACTGTGACTACTTGTTTTAACCTTTGTGAAAATAGTATAGTTGCTTATAGCATTCTCTAATCTAAAGGAACTGCTCAGAATCTAAAGAATTTTGGAAGTGACCACGAATCCTTTTAGTTTCTGTGCTGCTTTCTTAAATTCTCTGGAATGCAAATTATCATGTCTCTGGGAATTTGTACGCCTTTATCCCCATTAATTTTCTTACAACTGTTTCTTTACTAACCCTGCTTTCGCGTCCTTGTCCAGGAATTTACTGAACTAATGTCTCAGTGATCTGAAATTAGAATGCCATTTTCACTGGTGTAGTATTATGGTGTTATTTTAAGAATGGAAAATAATAATTTTGATTATTTGTGGGTTTTAAAGTGACATTCATTCATACACAGGGAGGAAATGCCTGATTCCTCCAGGAAAAGGCTAGATAGATGAGAGGCAACAAATGATGTATTTTTCTCATTTCAGAAAATTTAGTGCCAAACATTTTTTTGGAGCTGTTCTTTCTGCTACAGCTGTTGACATCCAGGAGAGGAACATCAGTAGACGATTTGGAAGATGACGTGGAATATGCTCCTGAGACAAAATGTAAGAATTGTGCAGTGGGAGGATGTAATAATTATATTGATATACGCTTCACTCCAAATGCAATCATGTTAAACAAACTCTGGAATTGCAGAGAATTGCAGGGGGGGGGGGGGAGAAAGGAAGAGGCAGAGACTGTGGGCTGTGGGAAAGCTGGGAAGGAGAGGGGAAGGAAAGGAAGGAGAAAGCAAGGACTACCTGAATTTGTCCCTTCCCACCCAAACCACCCCCTCCCCTGGCAGTTTCCCTTGCAACTGCAGGAAAGCTACACTTGTCGCTTTACCTCCCCCCTCGACTCCATCCAGGGACCCAAGCAGTTTTTCCAGGTGAGGCAGAGGTTCACCTGCACCTCCTCCAACCTCATCTATTGCAACTGCTGTTCCAGGTGTCAACTGCTCTACATCGGTGAGAACAAGCGCAGACTTGGCGATCGTTTCGCCCAACACCTCCGCTCAGTTCGCAATAACCAACCTGACCTCCCGGTGGCTCAGTACTTCAACTCCCCCTCCCATTCCCACACTGGCCGTTCTGTCCTGGGTTAGAGTGAGTCCCACCGCAAATTGGAGGAACAGCACCTCATATTTTGCTTGGGTAGTTTACACCCCAGCGGTATGAACATTGACTTCTCCAATTTCAGGTAGTCCTTGCTTTCTCCTCCCTTCCCCTCCCCTTCCCAACTCTCCCACAGCCTACTGTCTCCGCCTCTTCCTTTATTCCCCCCCCCCCCCTTCCCGACATCAGTCTAAAGAAGGGTCTGGACCCGAAACGTCGCCTATTCCTTCGCTCCATAGATGACCCGCTGAGTTTCTCCAACATTTTTGTCTACCTTAATAATAAATATAATACTTTTGAAGTATAGATATTGTTATTGTGCAAGACAGACAGCAGTCAGTGTGCACACACAGATCATTTAAATGGCAGTGCCAAAACAAAGTAATCATTGTGATCTTGATAACATAATGGAAAACGTGAATAAGGACATCAAAAGGATAATGCAAATCATATGTGATTGTGATTACAGATTTATGGTTTTGGATCCAAAGGTGTCAGCCTTGATAAGATGCAATGTGAAAGGCATTAGAGACCAACATGAATACAAGCAGGGTTCATGGGGCAGTTCTTCTGCTATCTTCAGTGCATTGCAATCACAGACCTCTGCTGAGAATGCAGTTCACAGCACGAGTCTGAAAGCAGAGCCTTTTCTGGGGCAGATGACTGTCTGCAGTGAGAAACAGTGTGAACAGCAACGATACTCTGCTCACCAGCTGTGCAGCTTGCCGTTAATATTAAATGTGTTGATATCCTCCCAAAGTTTCAGTTCCCTCCCCATACTCTAAAAATGTGTGGGTTAGCAGGTGACCACAGTAAATTGCCTGAAGTTGTAGATGAATAATGGAATCTAAGAGTGGCGGGAGAGTATGGGGAGGCTAAAATGGGTTAGGATAGGATTAATGTAAAATTAAACGCTTGTTATTCACCAAGGACTCAGTGGGCCAAAGGGCCAGGTTCGGTGATGTGCCTGTCTAAAGCTGTATAAAAACAGGCTCTTACCATTCTGGCAGTGGTTTTTCTATCATTTACTTTGGTGGGGTAAAGTTGGGATGCTTGTGGAAGTTCACCATGTGCTATTGGATCCATGAGAAGTTGCAAGTGCGGGTGAACGGTGACCAGTATACCGTTGATCAAGAGGCTGGTGAGCTCCACTATCAGTTCCAACTTAGATCTTAGCAGACGTGTCCATTATTTCTAATGACATAAAAAACGGACTGAAATATCTTTCACCAAAGTTCTGTTGTTGAATTCACAATAGGAGCATGTAATTGGAACAGACTTGTTTAAAATCATAGCAAAATGTAGATGCTGGCACTCTGAAATAAAAATGCTAAATGCAATTTTGTTCGCTGCCTCAAAAAGGCAGCCAACATCATCAAAGACCCACACCATCCTGGCCACACACTCATTTCTCCATTGCCATCGGGAAGAAGGTACATGAGCCTGAAAACTGTAATGTCCAGGTTCAGGAACAGCTTATTCCCTACAGCCATCAGTCTATTAAACATGACAACAAATAAGCTCTGAACTACAACAGACTTATTATTATTGCACTATATTTGTTTGTTTATTGAGTATGTGTGCATGTGTGTATATATACACACTGAACTTTTTTTCTCCTGTTATGTACTATGCTTACATATTCTGTTGTGCTGCATCAAGTAAGAATTTCATTGTCCTATCTGGGACACATGACAATAAAACATTCTTGACTCGACTCTAAATGCTGGAAATAATCAGTAGGTCAGCTGCATCTTTGGAGAGAGAAGCCATTAACATTTCAGGTCAAAGATTCTTTGTCAGAATTGCGAAATGAAGGAGAACAAATTAGTCTTAAGTTGCAGAGAATGTGGGTGATGGATGGGTGAACAAACAGAACATTTGATAGGGTGAGGCAAGACCCTGGTGATAAGTTGTTGATTTAGTCATCTGGTTAATGATAATGAAGACAGCAAGAGGAAATATGAAAAGGAACATGTGAAAGCTGTGCCATGTAGGCGAGTGCTGCTGGAAATGCACGGTCAGTGGAAAGAGTAAAGCTGAGTATATAATATATGGATGGATACACTCTAGCAGAACTGTCCAGTTCTAATGCAGATTTTAAGTATACAGACCTCCAAAATCCATTTAAAAAATCCATCCATCCCATCTTCTGTAGGGGCAACAAACCATTCTCTTAGCTCCTCCTCTCAGCACACCTTCGGCTCACAATGTTTGTGCTGAACATGATGCAAGTTAAATCTCTAATCAAATCCACTACATTTGGTGTTTAAGAAGGAACTGCAGATGCTGGAAAATCGAAGGTACACAAAAAAGCTGGTGAAACTCAGCGGGTGCAGCAGCATCTATGGAGCGAAGGAAATAGGCAACGTTTCGGCCCGAAACGTTGCCTATTCAAACTGAAGAAGGGTTGCATATTCGTTGCCGAAACGTTGCCTATTCAGACTGATGAAGGGTTTCGGCCCGAAACGTTGCCTATTTCCTTCGCTCCATAGATGCTGCTGCACCCGCTGAGTTTCTCCAGCTTTTTTGTGTACCCACTACATTTGGTGCTTGCAATATGATCTCCTCTCTTTAAAGAAATCAAAAGTAGATTGGATGACTACCATGTCCAGTCTACAGGTTCAACCCTGGCCTTCCAGTGTCCTGTCACTTTAAATATCCATCCGACCCTTGCTCTAAACTGTTTGTGGCCTCCTGCGCTATTCTAATGAAGCCCAAGTAATCTTCAAGAACAGTTCTCTTTCATCTGGGCACATTGCAGCTTTCCAGACTTGGTACTGAACTCAACCAGTTGAGATAACTTGCTTGCTCTGTTTATATCAGAACAATTTCTTTGTGTAGCTTGTCTATTTATTATATTTACTTAATTTCTTTCTCTTCTGCTACTGCCTGATTTGCTGTACATTTCACAGTTTTTTCCTCAGGTTTTTTGTTTTCTCCCTCTCATAGTTCCAGCAGAAGGAACGATGTTAAAGCCTAAGCATAAGTCTCGGTGTCTCTAATTTCTTTGGTGACTAATCTCTGATTATAACGTATAAAAATCTCGACAAAATATCTGATCTGTCAGGAATGCACTGCAATTTTTATTTATGTCTTAAACTGAAGCCCTATCGTTCTTGTCAGTTGATAAAGAAGAGCAAGGGAGCTCCTTGCATTTCCTACTGTGGCCAACACCACAAAACCAATTATTTGATCATTGTCAAACTGCTGCTTTATGGAGCTTGCATATAAATTGACTGATGAATCTCACTCGATACAATACCATCTACATTTCCAAACAACCTCCACATCTGTAGGGATGACTTGGTTGTGAAAGTACAAGATAAATATAGGTGTTTAACTCGTACTTTTTCCTTTGCCTAAAGTTGTATTTTATTTTTCAGTTGTGGATGTGCAGTATTTCAGAAGTATGCATAATTGCATCTATTTTGCTGTCAAAGTTCTGGAAAGACAGTTCACGTGAGTTACTTACAGTATTGTGCAGGTTGGTCAATTTGTTTCAAATTTTGGATTTGATCAAGAAAAAGTAAAGACAATTAGGAAAGAAATGGATACATTTACAAGGGATTTTGACAAGCATTAGATGGGGAAGGTGTGGAGGGGTGCAGGCCTAATGTAAGCAAATGTGATTTGCATAGCTAGGTCTCACGGATTAGCAAGGACAAAGTTGGCTGAGAAGATTAGTTTTTGTGCTCTATGATTCTATGATATATAGCACAGAAGGCGGCCATTTGTCCGATTGTATCTATGACAGTCACAAAATGACTGCCGTATTACCCGGCGAAGAAGGCATACCTGCGTCGAAGACACCCCCATTTTGAGTTGCTACATTTTGAAAAAAGGCTGGCGGGTCAGGATCAAGGGTTTGGTTCAAGGAGGCAATGAGGACCGGGGAACCTCCATCTTCACCTATCCCACAATGCGCTGTGCCGTTCAGGTCTGAGGGACGGGGACTTCCTGGCTTAGGGAGATCACATAACGGGGAGAGAAAGAGCTCGGGACAGGGCAGCCAGCCTTCCACCCAGTAACCAACCACCACCACCACCACCAGTTGTGCCTGTGCCGAAGGACACCGTGGCTGGCTGGCGGGCAGAAGGCGCTGAGGTGGTGGCCGGTACTGCTGTTTGGTCCCGGTGGCCACTCGCAGCCACCTGAGCTACTGAGTGAGTTGCTGGCGTAATCCCTGACCTCCTTCTCAACGCTCCTGCCCTCCCCGCAACTTTACCTCTGGTGGCCCAGCCAGGTTTGCTACTTTGTGCAGCCCAGGCTGTGCTGATCCAGGCCAGTCTCCCCACGCGCTGTGGAAAGGAACTCTTTCGTTCTTGATGTTGCTGTACCAAGGGATAGCCAAGTCTATTTGTCTTGGCTAACAACCTAACCTTCAGCCTCCAAGACGCAAGTACATTTTCGGGCATTATTTTAGGATAAAAAATAGCGTCTTCTTCGCCAGGAAATACGGTATTTAGAGGATTTACACTCAGCATCTCCTAGCCCAGAGCCTTTTGGGGTGAAGAAATATCAAGTTCTTATCCAGGTACTGGTGGTAAGAGGAATGAATTAACTTATCTGAAAGTATGAAGCTCTTTATGGAGTAGATTTATAGATTTGTACAGAATGGAAACAGGCCTTTCAGCCAACTACATCTATACCAGCCATCATCTAACTATACTAATCCCACTTGCCTGCATTCATTTAATATCCTTCTAAACTTTGTCCGTTCATGTACCTGCCCAGAGGTCTCGTAAATATTATTACTGTTCCTACCTCCACCATTACCTCTGGCAGTTCATTCGTGAAAAATTCACCCCTCAGATCTCATAATCTCATGACAAAAAGAGAATTAGGCCATTTAGCCAATTGAATGTACTCCGTCGTTCAGTCATGGCTGCTCTATATTTCCCTCTCAAACCCCATTTTTCCGGCCTTCTTCCCATAACCTTTAACACCCTTACTAATCAAACACCTGTCAATCTCAGCTTTAAAAATACCCAAAGACTTGGCCTCCACAGCTGACTGTGGAAATAAATTCCACAGATTCACCACCCTCTGGCTAAAGAAATTCCTCCTTATCTCCTTTCTAATCGTATGTCCTTTTATTCTGAGCCTGTATCCTCTGGTCATAGACTCTCCCACTAGTGGAAACATCCTCTCCGCATTCACTCTACACCTTTCATTATTCGGTATGTTTCAATGAGATTCCCCTCATCCATCTAAACCTCCACGAGTACAGGCCCAGAGCTATCAAATGCTCACGACACATTAACCCTATCATCCCCAGGATCATTCTTGTAAATTGCCTCTGGACCCACTCCAACGTCAGCACGTCCTTCCTCAGATATGGCCCCAAAACTGCTCACAGTACACTAAATGTAGGCCGACCAGTGTTTATATAGCTCAGCATGCCATTCTGCTTTTATATTCTTGTCCATTCGAAATGAATGTTAACAATACATTTGCCTTCCTTACTACTGATTCAACCTGCAAATTAACTTTTGGGAATCCTGCACCAGCACTCCCAAGTCCCTTTGTATCTCTGAATACTGAATCCTCTCCCCATTTAGAAAATAGTCTACATCTTTATTCCTACTACCAAAGTGCAAGACTGCACAATTTGCCATGCTGTATTTCATCTGCTATTTCCTTGTCCACACTACTAAACCTATCCAAGTTCTTCTGTAGACTCCCTGCTTCCTCTACAACTACTGTCCCTCCACCTATCTTCAAATCATCCGCAAACTTGGCCACAAAGCCATCAAATCCATTATCCATTAATACATAACGTGAACAGTAGCGACTCCTGCGGAATACCACTAGTCACCTGCAGCCAACCAGATAAAGCTCCCTTTATTCCCACTTTTTGTCTTGTGCCAATCTGCCACTCTTCTATCCATGCTAGTATTTTCCTTCTAATACCATAAGCTTGCATCTTTATTAGCAGCCTCATGTGCGACACTTTATCAAAGGCCTTCTGAAGTAAACAACATCCACTGACGCTCCTTTGTCTATCCTGTGATTTACTTCCTCAAAGAAATCCAACAGGCTTGTCAGACAAGATCTCCCCTTTACAAAACCATGCTGACTTTGGCATATTTTATCATGTGCTAAGTACTTGGCAGCCTCACCCTTAATAGTGGACTCTAAAATCTTACCAACACTGAAGTCAGGTTAACCAGACTATAGTTTCCCCTCTTTTGCCTCACTTCCTTCTTGAACAGTGGAGTCACATTTGCAATTTTCCAGTCCTCTGGGACCTTCTGACAAGGGATTCTTGAAAGATCACTACTAATGCCTCCACAGTTTCTAAAGAAACCTCTTTCAGTACCATGGGGTGTCTTGCATCAGGTTCAGTTGACTTATCCACCTTCAGATCTTTTAGCTTCCCAAGCACATTCTCCTTAGTAATGGCAGTTCCACTAACCTCTGCCCATTGACTCTCTTGAATTTCTGGCACATTGCTGATGCCTTCCGCTGTAAAGACTGATGCAAATAAAGTATTAATCTTTCTCCCTTTATTGCCTTTTTAGTTGCCTTCTTGTTTTTTTAAAACCTTCCCAATCCTCTAACTTCCTGCTAATATTTGAAATATTATATGCCTTCTCTTTTACTTTTATAACTTCATTGATTTCCTTTGTCAGCCAAGGTTGCCTCATTCTCCCCTTAGAATCTTTCTTCCTCTTTGGGATGAAAATATCCTGCATTTTCCGAGTTTACTCCAAGAAACTCTGCTATTGCTGCTCCACGGTCATTCCTGCTATGGTCCCTTTCCAATCAACTTCAGCCAGTTTCTCCCTCATGCCACTGTTTGGTCAACAGTGATATCGACATAAGGTACACAAAAATGCTGGAGAAACTCAGCGGGTGCAGCAGCATCTATGGAGCGAAGGAAATAGGCGACGTTTCGGGCCAAAACCCTTCTTCAGACTGATGGGGGGTGGGGGGGGAGAAGGAAGGGAAAAGGGAGGAGGAGGAGCCCGAGGGCGGGCGGATGGGAGGAGACAGCTCGAGGGTTAAGGAAGGGGAGGAGACAGCAAGGGCTAGCAAAATTGGGAGAATTCAACGTTCATGCCATCCGGACGCAAGCAACCCAGGCGGAATATGAGGTGCTGTTCCTCCAATTTCCGCTGTTGCTCACTCTGGCAGTGGAGGAGACCCAGGACAGAGAGGTCGGATTGGGAATGGAAGGGGGAGTTGAAGTGCTGAGCCACCGGGAGTTCAGGTAGGTTATTGCGGACTGAGCGGAGTTGTTCGGCGAAACGATCGCCCAACCGCCGCTTAGTCTCCCCGATGTAAATCAGCTGACATCTCAAGCAGCGGATGCAGTAGATGAGGTTGGAGGAGATACAGGTGAACCTTTGTCGCACCTGGAATGACTGCTTGGGTCCTTGAATGGAGTCGAGGGGGGGAGGTGAAGGGACAGGTGTTGTTTTTCTTGCGGTTGCAACGGAAAGTGCCCGGGGAGGGGGTGGTACGGGAGGGAAGGGAAGAATTGACAAGGGAGTTGCGGAGGGAGCGGTCTTTGCAGAAGGCAGACATAGGGGGAGATGGGAAGATGTGGCGAGTGGTGGGGTCACGTTGGAGGTGGCGGAAATGGCGGAGGATTATGTGTTGTATTTGCCGGCTGGTGGGGTGAAAGGTGAGGACTAGGGGGACTCTGCCCTTGTTGCGAGTGCGGGGATGGGGAAAGAGAGCAGTGTTGCGGGGTATGGATGAGACCCTGGTGCGAGCCTCATCTATGGTGGCGGAGCCCGCCCTCGGGCTCCTCCTCCTCCTCCCTTTTTCCTTCCTTCTCCCCCCCACCCCCCATCAGTCAAAAAAGGACCCAAGCAGTCGTTCCACGTGCGACAAAGGTTCACCTTTATCTCCTCCAACCTCATCTATTGCATCCGCTGCTCTCGATGTCAGCTGATTTACATCGGGGAGACTCAGCAGAGGTTGGGCGATTGTTTCGCCGAACACCTCCGCTCAGTCCGCAATAACCTACCTGAACTCCCGGTGGCTCAGCACTTCTACTCCCCCTCCCATTCCCAATCCGACCTCTCTGTCCTGGGTCTCCTCCATTGCCAGAGTGAGCAACACCGGAAATTGGAGGAACAGCACCTCATATTCCGCCTGGGTTGCTTGCGTCCGGATGGCATGAACGTTGAATTCTCCCAATTTTGCTAGCCCTTGCTGTCTCCTCCCCTTCCTTAACCCTCGAGCTGTCTCCTCCCATCCCTCCCGCCCTCGGGCTCCTCCTCCTCCCTTTTTCCTTCCTTCTCCCCCCCCACCCCCCCATCAGTCCACACCCTCAGTGATATCGGCATATCTGATTTCATCTTCTCTCTCTCAAACTGCAGGCTAAATTTAATATTATGGACACTACCCTCTTTGGGGTTCCTTTAACTTAAGCTACCTAATCAAGTCTGTTTCATTACATAACACCAAATCAAAACCAAATTGGAGGAACAGCATCTCATGTTTCACTTGGGCAGCTTACAGCCCAGTGGTATGAATATTGATTTCTCTCACTTCAGGTAACCCAGGCATTCTCTCCCTTTCTATCGCTCCCCACCCAAGTCTCACCAGCTTCTCATTTTCACCCTACACACAGCTAATAATGCCCTGTTTCCTTTAGCATAGGGTTACTTTTTTACATATCTTTCATTCATTGTTCTTTATCTCTCCATATCACCGAATATATCTCTCAATTCCCTTGTCTCTAACCAGTCTGAAGAAGGGTTTCGACCCGAAACGTCTCCCATTCCTTCTCTCAGAGATGCTGCCTGCCCCTCTAAGTTACTCCAGCTTTTCATGTCTATCTTCGGTTTAACCCAGCATCTGCAAATCCTCCTTGCACACCAAATCCAAAATGGTCTTTTCCCTAGTAGGCTTGACCTAAGAAACCATCTCATAGGCACTCCACAAACTCCTTCTCTTGGGATCCAGCACCAACCTGGTTTTCCCAGCCTACTTGCTTACTGAAATCCCCCATGACCACTGTAGCATTGCCTTTTTTACATGCCAATTGTATGTCCTGGTGTAATTTGTACCCTTGTCTCTTTTTAACCTCTTCCTTTCTGCCTCAGGTTTTAGATATCACAACCATGGGAAACAGACAGTTTCCTATCTATACCCTACCCTATCTATATTCTCACAAACCTACTTACCTCATTCATGTCACTTCTCAACCGCCTTCAGTCCAGTGAAAACAGCCTATCCACCCTCTCCATATCTCAAGCCCTCCTATCCAAAATCCTTTTGTAATTTACCAACCAATGTAATTTATAACTTGTACATGATGTCCCAACACTGGTTCACAATGTCTCAGTTGTTGAAGGCAAGTTTGCCTTATGTCTTCTTGACTGCCCTATGTTCCTGTGTTGCCACTTTTATGGGACAATATACATCTATCCTAAGGTCTCTTTATTCAAACACACCACTGCCACTCACTGTGTATGTCTTACTTCTCACCCCACCCATGTACACATCCAAATTGTTAATATATATATATATATATAAGATAAACCACAGACAGCACCGATTCTGCAGCACACCACTGTTCACAGACATCTAATCTGAAAAACAACCCTCCAAAACCACCTGCTACCTCCTTCCACTCTCTAGCTCCTACCATCAAGCTAATTTACTATCCAGATAGCTAGCTTACTCTAGATCCCATGTGATCTAACCACCTGGGCGAGCCTACCGTGTGGGATGTCATAGGCCATGCTAAAGTCCATATGAACGAAGTTTACCTCAGTGCTCTCATCGATCCTTTCGGTCGCCTTTTCAACGAAACTCAATAGCATTTGTGAGATATGCAATCCACCATACTGACTATCCGATGAAGATATTGCTGTTCTGTGTAAGGCAGTCTAGTGCAGCAGTAACCCTTCTGCCACATTTATCTCATGTTTGATGTTGATGTCCAACAAATTGTCAAATATGTAGCATGAAATGTAGCTGCATAAATCGGAGAGATGGCTTCATTGTCTTTACCCCATGAGAGACTAAACTGCAGAAGGCGTGACTTGGTGACATGATTATAGGTCATTGACCATTGTTCATGAATGCTGCCTGACCTGCTGAGTATTTCCAGCATACCCTGCTTTTACTTCTTAGATTGTTAGTTGATGCCATTTTTGAGGTTGTGGAGTGAGGTTTGGAGCTAGAGAAGAGAAAGAAGTGAAAACAAATGGGTTTCCTGAGCAGACTAAATACTAATAAACTTGGTACATGTGTTGTTAGTGTGTGAGGAGCAAGTTGGACCTGGTGTTCTTGCAATTCGTAGTTGAATTGTCTGCTTATGTTGCAATCTATGGTTACTTTTTACCCAATATGGAGAAGAATAATGACTGCTGTATTAATGACGGCATAAATAATAAGTAGTTTTAAAAATAAAACTGGAAATATATGAAATAATGTACTTTGAATTAATTTATTTCTTATTTCACTTTTTGTAGGATAATTTCATTTTTAGATAAAGGGACGATAAGGCTTCTTGGTGAGAATGACCGAATTGGCAAGTTCTCTCCCTCTTTACGTGAGCAGCTGACCCATGCCTATGAAGTCAGTACTGCCCAGGTGAGATAATGTATACCCATCTTTACTGTTGTCTGACAGGTTTAGTAACTTGAATGTATTGGTTTAATTGGCTGCTCGCTTAATTCTTCCAGTAAGTAGATTTTTTAGTGACTGGGAATATTCCATACTATTATTATTTATTGTCATTTGCTGCTTCCCGATATTAGAATTAAGTTTTAACTTTGAGACGTCTAGGTGGAACTCCAATAGGAGGGAGTGAAGATTCAAAAATAATTTGTTGCCGTTATGATCTCAATCCATGTATTCCAATTAGAGTTTACTTTTTGTTCTCGAGCTCAAATCTATAAGATTGCTATTTCATTTATAGTCAACAAAATATTGGGGGCATGGGATCAAGATTGTGGAGATATGGTAAAACAGTGAGTTGAGACAAGGGTAGAGAGAAAGGTATGAATATGGGAAATGACAAATAGACTGTGGCAAAATGGGATAGAGATTATAATCAAAGAATAAATCGGTGGACAAGGCAGGAGCTTACAAAAGTAATTAAAGAACAAAACTAAAGGCGCTCTACCTGAATGTATGTAGCATTTGAAACAAAACAGATGAACTGAGAGCATGTAGAAATAAATGTGATCTGGCCATCACAGAGATGTGATGTAAAATGAATGATTGGGATCTGAATATTGAAGGGTGCATCACCTTCAGGGAAGGCAGGAAGTTCAGAAAAAAATGTAGGAGTGACCATGCTAATTAACAGTCTTAAGAGCCACAGAAAAGGATGACCAAAGTAAATCAGTATGTGGAAGTGGTGTCGTTGGAAGATAGAATAGTAAAGGCAAAATGTTGCTTGTCAGAGTGGTGTGCAGGACTTCAAATAGTAACCATAAGCGAGGACAGGGTACAAGGGAAGAAATGATGGGGTTCTGTCAGGTAGGTACATTGAAAACCATGAGGAGTTTTTATGCATATATATTGGGAATTTCAAATGGGAGAAGGTAGGTCAAATGGCAAGTTCACAAAGTGTTTTTAGGTTTGTTACTTGAAACAGCACTTTCCAGCCTGATTTGCAAGATATACAATGAGTGGGCCTGTCACAGGGATCAGATTATTTATAATGTAAATAAATAAAGGATAAAATGTTAGAAACTGAAGAGGCACGGAATCTAACACAAAAGCTGAAATGCTTGAAACATTCAGCACATGGGCAGCATCTGTGAGAAGAGAAACAGAATAAAATGTTTCAGATCAAGACTGCCCATCAAAAATTGGAAAGATGTTCTTTTCACAGATATTACCTGACCATTGAAATGTTACCAGCACTTTCTGTTTACAAAGGAATATAGATAGTTTAAGTGAGTTAGTTGTGGTGTACAATTAATTCTCTTTGTTGGAATGTACTGCCAATACATTGTGTTTGCTGTACTGTAGGGGGCACATTGGCGCTGCGCCTGAGACCCGAGATTGATCCTGACTATTGGTGCAGTCTGCATGGAGTTTATATGTTCTCCATGTGGACCACATGGTTTCTCCGGGTGCTCCGGGGTAGACGTGCAGTAGGTTTTTCTCTGTCCACTGTCGTGGGTAGGATTACGGCGCCGGAATTGGCGACACTTGCATGGGGATGGGCGCGGACGCGCGACGGCGATTGATTTCCACACGGACGATAGATCCTAAGGAGGATCGCGGGTCGCGCACTTCCGGCGATGAGATGTGTTGTCCCGGACCGATGGCGGGAACGCGGATCGGCCGGATAACGCGCTCCTTCGACGCAATCGCGTCAACTCGGATAGCTCTAAACTATGTAGAGCTGGACTGTATCCAGCCGATAAATGTATCTGATCACGACCGCGCGAACTCATTGGCGCTATCCACTGCGGGGCGCTCCTTCCACATTAATGGCCGCGCGACCGCGCCATGACTCATTAAGGGCGACGGAGCGCGGACTGAGAGAGCCCTTCGATGTGCTAGTTGACCTGCATTCGGGAGTCGGATGATTCTCGTGAATGTGAAATGGAGCGATGGCCTTGCGGCGGTTGGGCGCGACGAGCGGCGCATCTGGCTTTCCGACAGGTTTCTCGATGTGTGCCTTCACTGACTGACGGGCTTTAGAGCTGAGCGGTATGATAGCACTAACGCTAATGGCACAAAATGCGATTGCCCTTGACGGATCGACGCCGCGATGGCCGCGCGGATACGTGGACAAAAGGGGCCTAAATCGCGGCGAAATGCCACGGACGATTTCTATCGCGCGGCACTGGACGCGATATGGTCCGGATGGATCACGACAAACGAGGACAGAGCGCGCTTCGACCGCCACACATTGCGGATTCAATCGATCCGCTGAACTAATCACAGCTAATTCGCGATTGGTGGTTCGCATGATGGGTGGGCCAAGGGCATTGTCCACCACTGTTCTCACAACTAATCATGCCGTATCACATGTGTAATCTTTACCAGGCGTACACACATCACCCTCCGTCCAACAAACACAAGACAGTCACAATAAACTACTCACTTTCAATACGTAACTGTATCCATGTTTGACCTATCTTTCTAACCCCAGACCTAAACTCGGTGATAGTGGACTCCCAATGACATTTATTTTCATCACTGGTTTCTAAATGTCGACCATGACTGAGGCAGTTATGATTAGCAGGAGCTGAGATGCTGTGTGGGGCCTTACAGTCCGAATGCGAGCCAGCTCTCTGCACTGGCTTAAGGAATAGGAACGGAGTAGAATCTTCAGGATCCTCAATAGTCTGCCTTTCCCTTTCTTCGCCTATATTGAAACTTTTAAGCATGCCGTTGTGCACTCACGCTTAATGTTTAAAAAACCTAGCATGTTACTTCACTGTGTTATCTGGCATTTTAAAGGCCTAATCATTTATGTCTGTATTTTAGATACTAGATTTTAGTGAAGTATAAAAATAATATTTCAACCGTTTGGCTTCTTGTTTCCAGGTATCGCCCGGCGGTCCCTTCACTTATACAGTCTGTTCCATTTGAGCCGGAAAACGACAATCGATCTAATTTTACCAGTGACAAGGGCTTTCAAAATTTTAAAAAACAAAGGTACAGATACTGTTTTGTACCATAAATGCAAGTTTTCAGATTATGATTTAAAAGCAGAAAATGCTGGAAACACTCAGCTGGTGAGGCAGAAACCCTGGAAAGCGAAACAGAGTTAACGTTTAACGTCTGAGGCCCTTCGTCAGACCTCGGAAAAAGAGAGAGAACAAATTATATTGCGGAGTAGTTGGGAGAAGAGAGGGTTGGAAGACCGATAAGATGAGGGTTGTGTGGTTGTTTAGGGGATGTTGTCAAGATCACACAGTCTAGAGCTCTTAAAGATAGCAGAGTCACGGGATATGGGGAGAAGGCAGGAACGGGGTACTGTTTTTGAGGATGATCATTCATGATCACAGTGAAATGGTGGTGCTGGCTCGAAGGGGCGAATAGCCTACTTCTGCACCTATTGTCTATTGTCTTTTGGTAGTACATGGAATCTACAGCAATGATCCATTTGGGGTAAATGGACTTGTTGGCTGAAATGTTCCATATGAACCTCAATCCCTATTTTATCTTCAACATGACAATTTTTTAAATCTCTTTGTACATGTAACCAGACTCCCATTAAATACATCTGTGCTAATTGCCATTTCTACCTGTTGCGAGTTTAACATCAGTGCTGCTCTCCTTAGATTTAATTCCCTACCAAACTAATTGAATATGATCTTAAACCTCTGAGCACACCTCTGCCCTGTCACTATCAATCCAATGTCAGGTCACTCCCTTTAACCTTAAATTTGAACATCAAAATCAATCTATGTAGTTATGTATTGCACGCTTTGAAAACTTTGCTTGATGTAAATTTGCTTATGAGTTGTCAAAGTTACTCTGCTGAAGAATGGTTGGAAAACAATATTTTAAGATGCAGTGATCAGAGTTCCGTTTGAAGAGCATTATTCATTCATTGTCTTCCAGAGATGTATTTTATGAGTTGCTGCGTGAATGGGAGGACAAGCATTCAAATCCTGGTTGGGAGTTTGAGAGAGCAATGGGTCTTCGAATCAGGTATCATAACCTCAGACTTAAGGAAAATGTATGCCATAGAAGTTTGTTTGATTCCTTATGCCTATACCAGCATAAAGAGAACCACCCAGTCTAATCCTTGCTTCTGGCACTGGTTTCCTGCCTGCAGGTCACAGCTCTTTGGGTACACATTCAAGTCCTGCTTAAATGTGATAAGTGTTTTTTGCCTCCATCACCCATGTGGGCAGTGAGGTTCAGATCCCCACCACCCTCTGGGAAATCCTCATCTCTTCCCCAATTCTAATAGACTAGTTATTTAAAATGTAACAGTTTCTTACCCCTCTGCCTGGGGTAGTCAGCCGTTCTTCTCTGCCTGGGGTATTTAGCTTCTCATCTTTTATGAACCTCATTGGGTCTGACCTCTGTATCTCCTGTTCCAATGAAATTAATCCCAACTTGTCCCATATTTTTACCCAACTACAACTTTCTAGTCCTGACAATATTTTGATAATACAGGTGCACAACCTTTTATCCGAAAGCCTTGGGACCAGACATCTTTCGTAATTCAGAATTTGTCGGTCTTCGGAATGGAAATTTTTTTGCGTAGATTTTAATGGCTGGCTCAGTGGTAGAGTGCTCGGCTCATATCCGCAAGGTCGCGAGTTTGCGCCTTGATCCCGGCAGAAGAAGTTGGAGCGGGGCTGGGCTGGGCTGCTGCTGGCTGTGGGTCTCTGGGATCTCTGTGCTTGCGGTGGGCCGGGTGGTCGACGTCCAATTGGTCCTGACGTCTCCGGTGACTGCACTGACCTGCAGCCATCGCCGTCGTGAAGACAGTGCAAAGCCCCCACGCCGGTGCAATGAGCGGGGAGCTGGAGAGGGGAGGGAAGGGGTCACACACATGGCCGGGAAGCAGAGGGGTGTAGGTGGGGTGAAATTGAAGGGAGCGACAATCTGCTGCTGCCTGCACGCTGAGTTTAAAAGTTCCCACGCAAGACTCGCGATACACTGTGTATCGTGAGTCTACCGTGGGAGCTTTTTAAGTCAGCGGACAGGCAGCGGCATATTGTCAATTATTAACCCTCTCGCGCAATATACCCTCACCTTTTCTTTTATGAATGGGGATTTAGTTCCCCTTTCTTCGAGGACCGACCGGAGGTTCCGCTGTCACCTCTGCGGGCCGCCCTCGGTGAACGTTTTCAAGGACCTTTCTTCAAGGACTGAAAAAAATGGCCACTATTCGGAGCTTTTCGTTATTTGGATCGTCGGATAAAAGGTTTGTGCACCTGTATTGAATTTTCTAATTGTAGGTAACAACCTCCTCCCCCCCCCCCTCCCCCTTTCCCCCCTCTCACCCCTGTGCCCCACCCTGTTTTGCACCATATTTTCCCCACTATCATTTTCCCTTTTCTTCCTCCAAACTGAGCTCTGATACCGATGAGAAGCCCTACCTGGCTGATCTGGCACTATGGTGTCAGGACAACAGACACCTCTTGAATGTCACTAAAACTAAGGAGCTGATTGTGAACTTTAGAAAGGTTCAACGACCCGAGGATGTACCTGCCACTGGAGATAAATGGGGATACTGTGGATAGGGTGAGCTGCTTTAAATATCTGGGAGTCCACATCACAGAGGATCTGACATGGACTTACACACACTGCCTCACTGGTGAGAAAGGCAAGGCAGCTGAAGAAATTCAGAGTCACTCTGAGGATCCTTCAGTGCTTCTACTCTGGGGCTGTACAAAGTATCTTGTCCGGTAACATGTCGATCTGGTTTGGGAACAGCTCTGCCCAGGACAGGAAGGCTCTGCAGAGTGTAGTGCGTTCGGTCGAATGCACTGTGGGGAACTGCACTCACCCCCCTGCAGGACCTCTACCCCAGGAGGTGCAGATCCAGAGCCAGCAAGATAATGAAGGACCCTACCCACCCCAGCAACGGACTGTTCCAGCTGCTAAAGCCAGGCAAACGCCTCCGCTGTCACGCTGCAAAAACAGAGAGGATGAGACTGAGTTTCTTCCCACAGGCCGCCAGGACTGTAAACTCTAATCTCACCAGGGACTAATTTACTGTTTGTGTTGTGTCTTTTTATTTTTCTAAAATGTAAATACTGGTTCTGTTCTGTTGTGTTTTGCACAATCCGCAGGCATTGCCCACTTTCACTGCACATCTTGTATGTCAATGTGACAAATTAAATTGACTTGACTTCCACCTATATCCCTCCCTCTGGCTTCACATTTTCACATTTCATTCCTCCTCTGCTTATCTTACACTCTTTTATCTCCTTTTCATCTCAAGCTTTGGTCCACACATCTGCCAATCAAAACCTCCCTCAGGCTAAAAAAAAAAGGAGGGAAAAAGGGGGAAAAAAAAAAAAAGGGAGAAACTGTGGGGAAATCCACCTATCATTTCCCAAGTTTTGTACCACTTCCATCTCTTTGCCAGCTTTCTCCCCGATATTACAATCAGTCTGAAGAAGCACCCTGATCTGAAACGGCACCTATCCATGTCATCCAGAGATGCTGCCTGACCCGTGGAGTTACTCCAGTACTTTTTAAAAAAAAGTTAGCATCTGCAGTTCCTTTATGTCAACGTTGTCTTACGTTTCCTTTGTACCCTCTCTTGTGAAGTTGCATCTTTCCTGTAATTTGATGACCAGAGCTGTAGAGGGTGGGTAGGTCAAATGGGTATTATTCAACAATATTAGTTTTCTGTGCCTGTCCGATTGGAGAGGTGAGTGTAGTAGGTTGTGCGGGCTGGCAAGGATGTTGCTGGGATATCAGGAGTCTAAGTTAGATTGTCTGCGTTAGTGTGTTGAAATTAGTTGCTTGTGGCTCATAGCAAACTCAACAGGTATTCACTTCATTAAAGTTAACCCAAATTAAGTTCCTTGGCCTTTGTTTATTACTGTATTTAGGAGTCTAATCAACGAGGAAGGAACATTTCAACTGGCCCTCACTTCTACTGTGGGCTGTGCCCTCTGTTCCTGCCATTGTGGGCAAGTTAAAACAGCGAGTCGCCCATTGACATTGTCTTGTCCTGGTATAAACCCTGAAAGCAGCATCCTACAATCTGGTGAGAAAGTGCCCGTTAAACACATTCCTCATCTGGTGCTTCTCCATCCATTGTTTTCCAGTACAGTTTACCAGCAAGGTTATGTGCTTCACTACATTTGCAGAAGCTTACTTCCTGGGAACAATTGCAAATCAATGCTTTAAAGCCAAATCAAATGTAGTGGATTATACTGTATGGGAAATTGAAGCAGTGATGTTAAATCCATTAGCTGGATAATTGCTGATAACTTGTTTATTTTCATGTCCTGATCAATGGCTTTTTTTGGCATTTTGATATATTCCAGGAACATGATGATCAATCTAAGTGCAGCGTGCAACCACAGTCACTTTGCACGATTGTTTCAGAAAACAGTGATAAGAGTGAGTATTTTATGTGCAGTCTCCTATTTTTTCTTGTCCATCCTGGAAGTGATCTGACAGTTTGATCCTTAATTATTTTGATTTCTATATGTATATGGAGCTTATTTACTGGTCCCCTGTTTGTACACTCCTGTCTTAAGCTATATTTTGTGTTAGGGTTAGTCTTGTCAGGTGGTACATTGAATGCCATTATCCTTTTATAATACTGGAATAAACTTTCTGGCACATGTTACTTAATTTAACGTTGTCAGTATTATCCGTAGTCATATAGTCGTACAATCCAGAAACGGGCCCTTTGCCCACCACGTGCATGCTGACCTTTTTGTCCCTCTACTCTCATTCCATTTTAGGTTAGTTTAGAGGTACAGCGTGGAAACAGGCCTTTTGGCCCAACAGGTCCACGCCGCCTAGCGATCCCCGCTATCATGGATCAACAGTATCCTACATCCGCTAGGCACAATTTACATTTATACCAAGTCAATTAACTTACAAACCTGTACGTCTTTGGAGTGTGGGAGGAAACCGAAGATCTCGGAGTAAACCCACGCAGGTCACGGAGCGAACATACAAACTCCGTACAGACAAGCACCCGTAGTCCCGATTGAACCCGGGTCTCCGGTGCTGCATTCGCTATAAGACAGCAACTCTACCGCTGCGCCACTGTGCCGCATTTGCCTACATTAGGACAATATCCTTCAATGCCATGCTGATTTAAGCATCTACTGTATCTAAATATCTCCCAATAATAGCAATTGTACCTGATTCCACCAGTGTCTTCCCTGTCTCTCTGTGTTCCAGATATCACTCAGATCACTTTTAAAACTCCTTCCTCCCAGTTTTAAATATATATCCTCTTATCTTTGATTCCCCTACCTTGAGAAGACTATTCTGACTATCTACCCTTTTCATCTCCCATAATCTTCTATCTGCTCATCTCTCAGCCTCCATTGCTCCAGGGAAAACAAGCACAGCCTATACAATCACTTCCCATAACTAGAATCCTCACAATCCAGGCGACATCCTGGTGAATCTTCAATGCATCCTCTCCAGCACAATCGCATGCGTCCTTTAATGCGGTGGCTAGAACTGCACACAATACTTCTAGGTTTGATCTACCCCGTGTTTTGTAATGCTGCAACTTGACATCCCAAATCTTGTTCTTTGCTCTGATCGCCGTTCTCATCACCAATTTCATGGAAAGATGGATTTCTCCATGTTTCATTATCAAGATGTGTTTTATTGTTCCCTCGCTCTCCATATATGGATCAATGGTATTTGCCTCAACTGCTCCACATGGTTCACATTTTAACATTGTCTGAATAATGACATTTCCCAAGAGGTATACTTTAGTCGATTTCTTGGTCACTCAACTATAACGATGGTGATGACTGAGTTGAAGGCTACGGTTTTGTTGTCCACACAGCATTAAATTAAGCCTTTGTTTATACTTTTAAGGTAAGGGCAAAGCAAGTAATTTTAGACAAACAATCTTCCTGATGTACTAGTTGCCAGAGGATCTGGGGTGACGGAAGAACTAAAGGAAATTCACGTTAGGCAGGAAAATAGTGTTGGGGAGGACTGATGGGACTGAAGTCTGCTAAATCCCCAGGGTCTGATGGTCTGCATCCCGGGGTACTTAAGGAAGTGGCTCTAGAAATCGTGGACGCATTGGTGATCATTTTCCAATGTTCTATAGATTCAGGATCAGTTCCTGTGGATTTGAGGGTAGCTAATGTTATCCAACTTTTTAAGAAAGGCGGGAGAGAGAGAAGAAAACAGGGTATTATAGACCAGTTAGCCTGACATCGGTGGTGGGGAAGATGCTGGAGTCAATTATAAAAGATGAAATAGTGGCAGTAACAGGATCGGTCCGAGTCAGCATGGAATTACGAAGGGGAAATCATGCTTGACTAATCTTCTGGAATCTTTTGAGGATCTAACTAGGAAATTGGACAAAGGACATTCATGAGCAAAATTAGGGCACATGGTATTGGGGTAGAGTGCTGACATGGATAGAAAATTGGTTTGCAGACTTGAAACAAAGAGTAGGGATTAACGGGTCCCTTTCAGAATGGCAGGCAGTGACTAGTGGGGTACCGCAAGGCTCGGTGATGGGATATACCAGCTGCAATAGCTGGTATATTGCAGCTATTTACAATATACATCAATGATTTAGATGAAGGATCCAAAGTAACATTAGTAAATTTGCAGATGAGACAAAGCTGGGTGGCAGTGTGAAGCCTGAGGAGGATGCTATGAGAATGCAGGGTGACTTGGACAGGTTTGGTCAGTGGGCAGATGCATGGCAGATGTAGTTTAATGTGGATAAATGAGGTTAGCTTAGCAAAAACAGGAAGGCAGATTATTATCTAAATGGTGTCAAGTTGGAAAAAAGTAAAGTACAACGGGATCTGGGGGTCCTTATTCATCAGTCAATGAAAGTAAGCATGCGGGTACAGCAGGCAGTGAAGAAAGCGAATGGTATGTTGGCCTTAATAACAAGCGGAGTTCAATATAGGAGCATAGGTCCTTCTGCAGTTGTACAGAGCCCTAGTGAGACCACACCTGGAATATTGTGTGCAGTTTTGGTCCCCTAATTTGAGGAAGGACATTCTTGTTATTGAGGCAGTGCAGCGTAGGTTTACAGGGTTAATTCCCGGGATGGCGGGATTGTCATATGCTGAGAGAATGAAGCGGCTGGGCTTGTACACTCTGGAGTTTAGAAGGATGAGAGGGATCTTATTGAAACAATAAGATTATTAAGGGTTTGGCACACTAGAGGCAGGAAACATGTTCCCGACATTGGGGGAGTCCAGAACCAGGGGCCGCAGTTTAAGAATAAGGCGTAAGCCGTTTAGAGCGGAGACGAGGAAACACTTTTTCACGCAGTTGGGAGTATGGAATTCTCTGCTTCAGAGGGCGGTGGAGGCCGGTTCTCTGGATACTTTCAAGAGAAAGCTGGATAGGGCTCTTAAAGATAGTGGAGTCAGGGGATATGGGGAGTAGGCAGGAACTGATCAGCCATGATCATATTGAATGGCGGTGCTGCCTCAAAGGGCTGAATGGCCTACTGCTGCATCTATTGTCTATTGTCTATTAAGAGCAGCATGTTGTCACTCTGTACCTCCAACACGTTTCAGGTTTGGAACTGTTAATCTTTGTTCTAATTATCATATTTATAAATCTCAACATGAATGAAATTAAAAAAAAAATTCCCATAGATGTGTAAAGGATCAGTTGGAGCGATCAGAGGCAGTGAGCATCCTGATCAAGATGTGCTGGACATGTTTGGAACGGACAACCTTACCAAACTGAAGAGGCTACAGGAACGCTTTGTTGTGCCACAGAATATTGGTGGGCCGTGTCCACCTCCAGTCTTCTCCGGTTGCCAAGTATTCTTCAGAGATTTTCTTTTGTGCGCCGGGAGGTTAGTTCTGTTTTAGTTTATTATCAATTCATAGAATAATGAACATAATCAATTCACAGAGTAAGAACTCCTTTGAAGTCTTTTAACTTAGGTTGGTTTCAGTGAAGACGTGATAAGGCGATATTTAACTTAATCTCCCCCTCCAGCTTCTCGTCGTGCATCTTTGCTCATGCACATTTGTTTGTTACGCTCTATGATGAGTGAAAATTAATTCTCCCTCCAGCCTGCTAAAACCTTCTTGTATTTGAATAACAAAAACATAGCAAAAAGCTTCACACGGGGAGTTGTTAAACAAAATTTAATTTTGAAGTTAAAATAAGGCAGAACAAAGATAGCTTTTAAGGCTTTGAAGAGGATACATTCTTGGTGCTTACGGATGAAATTTCAGAGGATGGAATCAATAATATAATGAAATTAAAAAATAGAGGCTAGAATTGGAGGAGCACAGAGATAGAAATAAGCAAGACAGATTTTTGATGAATAATTAAATATTTAATCTGGGGCATTGGAAGACCAAGGGCAAGTGCAGGTAAGCGTTTAAAGGAATAATGCATGTAACTTGTAGAATATGGGCTATAAAGTTATTGATAAACTTGATTAGGATGCAGTGAACCTTAGGCTATAGGAAGTTGAATGGGCGAGGACATGGCAAATAAAATATATTGGGGAAGAATGTGAAGTTATCCATTTTAATAGGAAAGACAGACAGGTCTCACCACAATTGACTCCATCTACACTCATACCGTCTCAGAAAAGCAGCCAACATAATCAAACACTTATCGCACTCCTTCTCCCTGTTCCATTAAAGATAGCAGAGTCAGGGGATATGGGGAGAAGGCAGGAACGGGGTACTGATTGTGGATGATCAGCCATGATCACATTGAATGGCGGTGCTGGCTCAAAGGGTCAAATGGCCTACTCCTGCACCTATTGTCCATTGACCTGCACCTATTGTCCGGATGGTAGGCTGCTCTAGAAGGTTAGATCGCATGGGATCCAAGGAGGGATAGCTGAATAGATAGCAAATTAGCTCCATGGAAGGAAGCAGAGGGTGAGGAACCTACACAGTGAATGGTAGGCCTCTGAGGAATGTTGTAGAACAGAGGGATATAGGAGTGCAGGTGCATGGTTCCTTGAAGGTCTAGTCACAGGTAGATAAGGTGGCCAAAAAGGCTTTCGTCACTTTGACCATCATCAGTCAGAGAAAAGAGTGTAGAAGTTGGGAGTTGCAGTTGTATAAGACGTTGGTGAGACCGCATTTAGAATATTGTGTTCATTTCTGGGTACAATGTTATAGTAAAGATATAGTCAAGGGAAGATTTACGAGGTTGTTGCCAGGATTAGAGGGTGTGAGCTATAGGGAGAGGTTGAGTAGGTTGGGTCTCCGTGGATTAATTATTCATTCATTTCATTATTCCATGGAGCGCAGGAGGATGAGGGGAGATCTTATAGAAGTATACAAAATCATGAGAGGAATAAATCTGGTAGATGCACAGTCTCTTGCCCAGAGTAGGAGAATTGAGGACCAGAGGACATAGGTTCAAGGTGAAGGGGGGAAAGATTTAATAGGAATCTGAGAGGTAACTTTTTTCACACAAAGGGTGGTGGGTGTGTGGAACAAGCTGCTCGATGAGGTAGTTGAGGCAGGGACTATCCCAACGTTTTAAGAAACTGTTAGACAGGTGCATGGACAGGACAGGTTTGGAGGGATATGGACCAAACGCAGGCAGGTGGGGCAAGTATGGCTTGGACATGTTGCACGGTGTGGGCAAGTAGGGCCGAAGGGCCTGTTTCCACACTGTATGACTCTAAATATTAAGATCTTTCTTGTGCTCCTTAGCTACTTTTCCTGCTAAAATGCTGATAATTTTTGGTTCCACATAACAAAACAAGATTGACTCCCTTTTATAAAGCACTTATTCTTTCACATAAGTATAAAGTAGCTCTGTCCATAACCTTTAATATTTACCATGTTCTCTTAATATATGATTTTGCTGGCGCTTAATTCTTCTAAAGGACTGACCACATTCTATCTTTGATGCAGCCATCAGTTGAATCAACACTTGTCAGATACTTTGTGTCAGCAGATTTTGGAGCTGGATAACATAACGATCCTTCGGCACAAGTCCTCAGGAGGAGAGGCAGATATGGATGAACAGGTAAATCATTGTGCATTGCCAATTGTGATTTATGTTTGTGATCTTCAAACAACTTTGCTGTCAACTGATTCTTTTCTCTTTTTGGTGTAATTATCTGCTGTATATTCAAATTCTCTGATCAGTTAGGCTTCAGTGACTAAATAATTCATTCAGTACCCTAAAAATAACTTTGAGACTAATACTGCCTCTTGGTATTTGGTTATAAATTGTAGCACATGTATTATGTAAGTGCTTATGATTCTGTAGCTGAACAAACAATTAAATATGTGGCAGATGGACACAAAGTGCTGGAGTAACTCAGCGGGGCAGGCAGCATCTCTGGAGAGAACGAAAGCGTGACTTTTCGGGTCGAGATCCTATGTGGATTTGATTTCCACCTTGTTGGTGGGATGGAATTGGTCACGCAGTTTATATAGCAGAGAAATACTGTAGTACCAAGCTGAAAATGTAAACCCACAAATTCAAATTCAATTCAATACACCTGGTATTTGGGGACAGTACTTAAATGTAAAGCTTGTCTGAATCATCGTTAAATAATGAGGGTCGTGAATCTTTAAAATTTATTGTCCTAGAGATTTATGTAGCCTGGGTCATTGAATATATTTCAGGCTGAGATGGATTAAATAAAGGAATGAACGTGAGTTGAGGTTTAAGACTAACAGTTAGTGTTGATCAGGCCATGTCAGATCAGCCATGAACTTGTTGAACTAGTTTTGAGACCAGGTGGGGTGACGTGCTTCTATATTATGTTGTATGTAACTGACACTGATGTGGTTTGGAGAGACGCTGCAGGACAAGAGAACAAAAATGCTCGTGTCATCCAGAGGCATATTTATTTGATTAATCCTTCTTCTGCAGTGTGGGGCAGTATGATCCACGCACTTCCTGATTGTACAAAGCATGGCACTGTGGTACATTTTTTAGAGTCATTCAGCGCGTGACAGTCCCACCAAGACCAAGCACTCATTGTCTACATTTTTTTCAGGGCTTTCTATCCTGGAAATAGAGCAAATTCTCAACTTCTATGTATCCCCAGAAAACATGGAATATGATAATTCGGCCTTCTATCTTCCCATATGTAAAATCAAGTCAACTTCATTTGTCACATACACATACAAGATGTGCTGTGAAATGAAAGTATGTGTCCAGCAGAGGCTAACCTAGACGGCCAGTTGCCATGGAGTTGCTGTAAAGACTGCCGTAATAATGCAACCTCCAAGAGTGCATCCCAGTGAACTTTCTTACTAGCACCCACTTCTCGTTCCGCTTTATTAATGCTCTAACTTTTGCCTTATGATGTAATTTTACATGATAATATGTAAGTGAATCATAATGTTCCCATCAAGGGAACATCAATGCCTGTTTGATCTCGCTTGTCCATTGCATGTTGACCTGGTGATTCAAAAATTGAATTGATTACCATATGGTGGAGACAAGTTATCTTGAATTGATTTAAGAGACATTAGGTGTGCACCAGATATTGATATACTGAAAGATAAGAATGAAGTAAAAGCAGCTCTGTGGGCAACATAAACATTACTGTAGATATGTTGGGGTGAACAGACTGTCATTAACATGTGTTTCTTCATTCATGGATCATTTTGCAATGTAATACACCTAACCTTGAACTGGGATTACAGGAGGATACCACATCAAACCCATTGAGTCCAGGCCACTTCATGGATCAATCCCATTGTTCACTACATTTTTTTCCAGTAGCTTATTCTTTCATTCCCATCAACTCCTGCCATATTCTACCACTCAGCTTCACACTGGGAGTAATTCATCTACTAACGTATTGCACTCAGAGGAAACGCATGTAGTCACAGGGAGAATATGCACATTCCACACAGCACTTGAGGTCAGGATTAAGATGGCTTGTTGGAGCTGTTAAGCATCAGCTCCACTGTCTATACCACAGTGATTATGGATCACAGTTAAAATAAAATCTGCACTACTCTACTGCTTATTTGTGTTAAAGTGAAAAAAATCATTATCAATGCTAAAATTAAATGATCGATTTAAACCATTTTACCAAAACACTTGCACTCGGTCTGCCAAGGTCCGCAGGATCTACAGGTTACCAACCATTTTAACTCCCCTTCCTAATCCCATACGGATCTTTCTGTCCTGGGCCTCCTCTATTGCTAGAGTGAAACCACATGCAAACTGGAGGAACAGCACCTCATAATCCGATTGTGTAGCTTACAACCCAATGGTGGTATGAACATTAAATTCTTCAAGTTTAGGTCACTTCTACCCTTGTGCCGTACCCCCACCCAGCCAACATGTTATTTTTCTATGTTCCCCATGGATGCTGCTGGACCCACGTGTGTTACTCAAGCATTATGTGTATTTTTTCAACAATTTGAATGTTTTGGGTGAAACTTGTAACTGTGGCAGTTGAATTTAGTTTCGAAGTCCCATAATCTTTAATCATTCTTGGTATGATA
The DNA here is from genome assembly GCF_028641065.1 of Leucoraja erinaceus. Lineage (NCBI taxonomy): Eukaryota > Metazoa > Chordata > Chondrichthyes > Rajiformes > Rajidae > Leucoraja > Leucoraja erinaceus. The sequence continues at coordinate 58,523,284 of NC_073385.1, forward strand.
TAGCTTGTGCCTGGTTAAATATGCTATTTGTAGACACAAGAAACTACAGATGCTGGTTCACAAAATAAGTCACAAAGTGCTGGAGTAACTCAGCAGGTCAGGTAGCGTCTCTGGAGATCATAAATTGGTGATGTTTTGGATTGGGACCCTCCTTCAGACTGATTATAGTGGGGAGGAGGAAGCTGGAAGTAACTTGGGAAGCAGGACAAAGTTTGGCAAGTGATAGGTGGATACAGAAAAGGGGAGTTTATGAATAACATTAGGTATGGAGGCCAAAGAACAGAGTTATAAAGAAGGAAATTAATGCGTAGATTTGTACAGCCATATCATTGCTCTGTTTAAAGCAGCAGGGTATACTGTACTTCTGCTCAGTAACTGATGATTGGTTTAAAGCAAACTCCTGGGTGGAAATTAAAATTATTGCACAGTAAACTAGCATTCTGAATTCCATACCAAGGATTTGTAGAACCATAACCACAAGTTTCAAAACTAAATTGAATGATTGTTGCAGAACTTTGGAGAAAGTATAAGAGTAGAGCTAATTCAGTAGCACCGTGAGAAATTGCGCAGGTTTCTGTTATATATATGCTGTCTAGACAAACCCTATCCATTCAGAAGAGACAATATTTATCTTGTGATCTAAACCCAGTCTGATTAGACTGTAGTGAAGCTGGCAGGTTTTAGTTGCATTGGGGAGAGGTTTTGATCTGTGTGCTTTTTTTGCATTGAATAATCCACGTATAATGCGATTTTCTTTTCAAATTAATTTGAAAAAAAAAAAGAAAATGGCGAAAAAAAATGTAAAATTTCTATTAGTTTTGACACATTTGTTCGTGTTTGATAGCTTTTGGGAGTGGGCGAATTGATGGAATTAAGGGATTTGAATACATGAAAGAAAAATTATTCTGGATTTCGATTTCTGAGAAATGAATCAACATCATATACAGTGCCCTTCATAATGCTTGGGACAAAGACCCATCATTTATTTATTTGCCTCTGTACTCCACAATTTGAGATTTGTAATAGAAAAATAAATCACATGTTGTTAAAGTGCACATTGTCAAATTTTAATAAAGGCCATTTTTACACATTTTTGGTTTCACCATGTAGTCACAGGGAGAATATGCACATTCCACACAGCACTTGAGGTCAGGATTAAGATGGCTCGTTGGAGCTGGCCAAGTCAATTACCCGATCTGAACCCAATTGAGCATGCTTTTTATATGCTGAAGAGAAAACGGAAGGGGACTAGCCCCCAAAACAAGTATAAGCTAAAGATGGCTGCCAAACATGCCTGGCAGAGCATCACCAGAGAAGACACCCAGCAACTGGTGAGTCCATGAATTGCAGACTTCAAACAGTCATTGCATGCAAAGGATATGCAACAAAATACTAAACATGACTACTTTCATTTACATTACATTGCTATGTCCCAAACATTATGGTGCCCTGAAATGGAGGGGGACTATGTATAGACACTGCTGTAATTTCTACATGGTGAAACCAAAATGTATAAAAATGGCCTTTATTAAAATCTGACAATGTGTACTTTACCCACATGTGATTTTTTTTCTATTACAAATCTCAAATTATGGAGTAGAGGCAAATAAATAAATTATGGGTCTTTGTCCCAAACATTATGGAGGGCACTGTATGTGCTGAAGAATGTCGTAAGACAAACACTTGAAAGTCATTAAAGATAGAAGTTAAAAAGTCTATGAAGTTATTTTCTGCAAAGCCTTTGAATACTCAGCACGTGCTCTTACTCAGTTGACACCAAAATATGTCAATAAACAGGTTTGAGGAGGTGTTGAGATGGTAACTCTTATTGTTCTCTCCTTCCTTTCAAAGCACTTGTTTAAGAACTATCAATATATTTTTTAATATTTTGCTTTAATGTCATCCTGTTAATAGGTGACATTTTTTATTGCAACATTTTCTTGTTTATTGCAGAATGAGAAGCAACATTTCGCCTCGGTCTTGATGACTACAAGATTACTGGCTAAGTTTCTGGGTTTCCTCACTTTCCTCCCTTATCGTACAGGAGATCGACCAACGAGAGAAATGCAAGAGACTAGTATTTTTCTGAGGAATAAGGTACAAGCATTAATTTCCTTTGGCTCTAGTACAGATATTTTAGGTGTTATGTTACTTTTTATCTAACTATTTATCATCTGAACAATGACATTTCTAGACCTAATTTCCCTTATTTCATTCTCTACAATGTGTCCGTCATTCCCTCCAAACATTTATTTTCATACTTACTAAAATGCCAGTTTGAATAGAAAACAACTGTCAAGTAAACTTATAAATATATATGCACACACTTTGAAATCCAAATAAATAATCATTGCAACTAATGCTGTTTGAAAGAAACAAATAGATTGATACAAAACACAAAATGCAGGAGTAACTCAGCGGGACAGGCAGCATCTCTGGAGAGGATGAATGGGTGACGTTTCGGGCCGAGACCCTTCTTCATACTGATGTCGGGAGTGGGCGGGACAGAGATAGAATGTAGTCGGAGATAGTAAGACTAGTGGGGAAAAGGGGGAGGGGATGTGAGAGAGGGAAGGCAAGGGCTACTTGAAGTTAGAGAAGTCAACGTTCAAACTGCTGGAGTGTAAACTACCCAAGCAAAATATGAGGTGCTGTTCCTCCAGTTTGCGTTGGGCCTCAGTCTGACAATGGAGGAGGCCCAGGACAGAAAGGTCAGATTGGGAATGGGATGGGAGGAGGAGTTGAAGTGCTGAGCAACCGGGAGATCAGGTAGGTTACGACGGACTGAGCAGAGGGGTTCAGCGAAACAATTGCCGAGGCTTGGTCTCGCTGATGTAGAGAAGTTGACATTTGGACCAGCGGATACAGTAGATGAGGTTGGAGGAGGTGCAAGTGAACCTCTGCCTCGCCTGGAAAGACTGTTGAGGTCCTTGGATGGAGTCGAGGGGGGAGGTAAAGGGACAGGTGTTGCATCTCCTGCGGTTCCAGGGTAAAGTAGTTGGGGACGGGGTGGTTTTGGGTGGGAAGGGTCGAGTTGACCAAGAAGTTGCGGGAGGGAACGGTCTCTTCGGAAAGCAGAAAGGGGTGGAGATGGGAAGATGTGGCTAGAGGTGGGATCCTGTTGGAGGTGGTGAAAATGTTGGCGGATTATATGCTGTATGTGACGGTTTTGATGGGGTGAAAGGTGAGGACAGGGGGAACTCTGACCCTGCTACGAATGGGGGGAGGGGGAGCAAGAGCGGAGCGGCGGGATATCAAGGGGACCCTAGTGAGAACCTCAGCTATAATGGAAGAGGGGAACCCACGTTCCCTAAAGAATGAGGACAACTCTGATGACCTGGTATGGAAAACCTCCTCCCGGGCGCAGATGCGGCGTAGACAGAGGAATGGTGAGCAGGGGATAGAGTCTTTACAGGAAGCAGGGTGGGAAGAAGTGTAGTTTTAGATAGATATGGGTGTCAGTGGGTTTGTATTAGATGTCAGTCAATAATCTGTCTCTTGTGATGGAAACGGAGATCTAGAAACAGTAGGGAGATGTCGGAGATGGTCCAAGTGAATTTGGGTGCAGGATGGAAATTAGTGGTGAAGTTGATGAAGTCGGTGAGTTCTGCATGGGTGCAGGAGGTAGCAGCAATGCAGTAGTCAATGTAGCGGAGGTAGAGTTTGGGGATAGGGCCAGTGTACGCCTGGAATAGTGATTGTTCGATGTACCCTACAAAGAGGCAGACATAGCTGGGGCTCATGCGAGTGCCCATAGTTATGCCTTGGATTTGCAGTCGAGGAAGAAACTTCTAGAAACGGTAGGGAGATGTCGGAGATGGTCCAAATGAATGAGTGCAGGATGGAAATTAGTCGTGAAGTTGATGAAGTCAGTGTGTTCATAATAGATTGATACAAATATTTTTCAACCACGATACATGCCATCTAGGAATTTGGATCATCCATGACTAACTATTTATGGAAACTTCTAGAAATCAACTAAGGATATTAAAAGAAAATGAACAATAGGAGGAAATAGAAAATGGAATTTGAAAACAAATCATAAAATCTAAATAGGAAATACGACGAGAGTAATGGGGAAGATGTAGCAGCCTCGGGATCAAGAGTCACCCAATTATGACAGAGCTTTGGATCTGAGTTGCAAAGTAATCAAAGCTGAGAAATGTTGGGGTATAGAGATCGGAAATGAAAATGCTAACGATGGAATCGGTTTATATCTTATTGAATGATCGTGACCTCAAGGGTCCACATCATTTACTGCTGTTCATGTTCCTTCTGCGGCTCTCTCTGTTCTCACAAAACTGGCTTTGATATCTATCCATCTTTCTTTCCTTCACATCATTACCTATTGGAATTCCGTTCCCATTAATTATCTTCTCCATTGATGTTTCATTATCTAGCTGGAAGTTGTAAAATATCCTCCCACACAAGCCCCTTGATTCTTCTGGTGCCTTATCTTAAATACATTTTTTTAACGAAAAGCCTATCTGAGATTCTAAATTAAATTTATTAAGCTGTCAGTCGTGATATTTGCCATGTTGAGTTTTCTTTCTTCTTATTTCTTGCCCAGACCATGCCTGTTCTAAATATATATGAGTTACTGAGAAGGTCAATTAAAAACCGGCGTACTATTCTAACTGTACCCTGGGTGGTGGAGTTTCTCAGCATGATGGACCATGTGGCACCATTCCTGGATTGTTATCACAAAGTGTTTACTCTCATCTTGCATTTACACAGGTGGGTGTCAGGAGATAGTAACTGAGCACATTTGCTTTTGTTATTCATTTCTTTATAACATTAAGATGTTGGATACTTGATATATCACCCCGGGCTTGGTGTTTGCATATTTATTTCTGAGTCAGAAGTGTGACAGTTTGAACTGTGTCTTGCAAGCTTCAGCACAACTATAGGCTGCTACACCACTGCAATACTGATTGAGTCCGATCCTGTTGAAAGTGCTGTCTTTAGAATGAGGTGTCTCCTCTCGGCACAACACAACACAACTTTAAAATGTGTAAGAAAGGCCAAACTAATTTGTCCATTGCTCAAACATATGTGTATACAGCTGGCATAGTTTTGATGGATCAAGTGGCCATCTATCTTACAAGGAAGCATGAGATTCATTGGATAGACACATAATGCTGGGGTAACTCAGCATGACATGCTTCATCTCTGGAGAGGAGGAATGGGTGACGTTTCGGGTCGAGACCCTTCTTCAGATGTCAGGACCCGAAACGTCACCCGCTCATTCTCTCCAGAGATGCTGCCGATCCCGCTGAGTTACTCCAGCATTTTGTGTCTATCTTCAGTTTAAACCAGCATCCGCAGTTCCTTTTTACATATGAGATTCCTTGGATTATGGATGAGTCTCAACGAGCTGGAAGACTGTTTTTGTAACGTGATCATTTAAGAAAGCAGTAGATAGGTTCAGGATAGTTGAAGTTTTTAAAAATATTTTGTGCAAGATTATTTTCACTATTTGCTTCTCTCTTTGCTCGTTTCCAAATCTCTTAATCCTGGGCTTGCCATTTTAAAGGACAACATCTGATTTAATATGAATGTTAGGTGGTTATGCATGAATCTTTATTTGTCATTGTAATGAATGAGAATTGATAATTAAGAAATGTTTCTTTAAATACTGTTCTATATAAAAAGTGATATATATATATATAAATGACTTGGATGAAAACGTCTGTGGTCTGACAAGTAAGTTTGCTGATGCCATGAAGATTAGTGGAATTGATGGTTACCTAAGGGTACAGAGGAACTTGAATTCAGCTGGAAAGTTGGGTGAAGCAAGGGTAGATGGATTTTAATGGTGTGCAGTAATGCATTTTTTGTCATTGAACACTAGCTGGACATATAAAGTAAATGGCAAGGACCTTAGCAGCATTGATGTAAAGAGGGACCTTGTCCTGCAACTTCATAGTTGCCTGAAAGTTCATGGTTGCCTGACAGCTTAAGGATAAGAGTTGGGCCATTATCCTGCAGCTGTTCAATATATTAATTGGGCCACCCTTGGAATATTGTGTGCAGTTCTGGTCACCACAGTTTGGAATGGATTTGGTTGCCCAAGAAAGAGTGAAGAGATTCACCAGGATGTTGCGTGAAATGGAGGACATTTATAAGTTAAAACAAAAGATGGGATAGGCTGGACTAGTTATCCCTGGAGTGCTGGAGGCTGAAGGATAACCTTAAAGACTTTATAAAATTATGGGAGGTGTAGATAGGGTAGATTGTTATAGTCTTTATTCCAAGAAAGTCAGAGACCCTTACAGCATGGAATCAGGCCCTTTGGCCCAACTTGCCCACATTGGGTTGTTTCTTGCTGTCAGCGATGGCTTTGTCCACTCCCCGTTCGACCATGGCTGCCTGCTTCTCCCGTCACTCCTCCTGCAGGTGAGAGGGGAGGGAACCCCACGATGACTGAGCACGTTCTGCCGGTGGCCCGAAGATAGCGCTGGCGCCAGGGGCTAGTAAGTGGGCCACAAAAACAGCTGTGTCACCGGACCGTACGGTGGGTGAAGAAGGGCTCGCTGGTGCACCTTGCAAGTCGATGGAGGGCTTAGAACCTGGGCTCTAAACGACCGGAGAGAACAGTGGGAGCCTGGGATGGGTCGGCAGGTCCGTCCTGTATATCCAAGATCCATTATAAGGGTTGTCATAAAAACGAGGGTTTACTGGATGTCTTTGTGAAACAGTTAGGAGAGAAGATTCAGACAACTATTAAAATGGGATTTCGCGAAGCAGTAAAGTTCCCCAGTAAATTACAGAAGGTCTGTCAGCCAGTTTAGAGCTCCAGAGGGTAAGCGGAAAATTGAACAGAATGGTGGGAGGAGGGGTTATGAGCTGGTGCCTGAGGGCAAGCAGAGTTGACACATGAAAAACTGACAACATTGAGCCAGCAGATAGAATTAGACAAGGTCAATGAGGGATTTCAATGTTTAGATGTAAACAATTAACACTTTTTCGATGGAGGGACAGGTCCGGATAGAGGGTTCACCACTCGGAATGCACTCTATGTCCATTCATAGAATTTAAACTGGGCTCTTGTTATTTTGTCTGGATTATTGGAGTGGACAGACTACCAGTTTGAAAAAAATCAATGTTCAGTCTTTAGTTTATGCAGGTACTATCTCAACATTTAAAATATATTTGGACAGGTACAAGGATAGGATAGGTTTTGGAAGGATATGGCCAAATGCTGGCAGTTGGGACAAGTGTAGATGGGGCATGTTGGTCGGCATGGGCAAGTTGGGCCGATGTATGATTCTATGATTCGATGACATTGATTAAAATAGTGTAATTTTGGATGGCGGAGAGAAGATTTACTGAATGGGCTCCCTCTTCAGATCAGGGGATGTTAATTCTGTATGTCATGGCCTATCATGTAAGCCAAGATTAGTAGGGCAACTATGGATTGACAGTAACATTCGTTCACAATGAATGGCTATTTGTTTTTTGCCCGCAGTAGTGAGAACTAAGAAAGAACCTTGATTACATTGCATCATTCACACCTCAGGATATTTTCTCAACTCTTTACCACCGATAAATTATTTTGTCACCGTGTGGCCACTAGAACAAATGAGACAGTCAGTTATTGTGCTGCAAAGGCCTAGGAACAGCAAATGAAAATCCAAAACTGCAATGCTGCAAACTTGCAATAAAAACTGAAAATGTGTTTAACTTTCACAGTGAAAGGCATGCCAACAAAATGTTGGTCCTGAATGATGTCACATTATTATTCCAGTATGTATATGTATGGGTGTTAGTGGACTGAATGAATGAATGAATCTAAAAATGGCTTGCATTCAGAATATTCAATTGCATTAAATTATATCAGAATCATCTACTTCAATATTTTTTTTTAAAAGCTGAATCCAGAATATATACATTCTGTATATACATACAGAATATATACAGAATATATACTTATATACATTGCAAATGTAAATGATTATCTGCAACATAACGACATTCTCCTGGTGAGGAATATAGAGGACAGGACAGCAGACCAAGAGATTATTTTGAAATGATTAAAATGTTGCTCTTGTTCATCAAACAGATGCTTTGTTTCTAACAAGTGAAAAGAAGGAAAATTACCTGAACAAGCTGCTGATTCTTGCAGTACTCGGCTGGCTCTTCCAGGCAAGTAATCAAAGTTACATGATTTGATTTAGTGTGTGAAGTGACCGGATATTGTGTCATGTGCTTTTTCAAATGTTCTACTTTATAAATGCAACAATTCATGAATAGGATTAATTGGGCTGCCAGCTTTCGCTTCAAGATTTTTTTAAACAATGTGTTAGGATTGCTCTTCCCTATTGAACAACTTTGTGGGAGCATATTCACCATATGTGATGAGATTGCTGCTCTGATTGAAAGCATTGGAGCTTTGGTATAGATAGTTTCAAATGCACCCTGGTCACTTCCTCTTCTCCCCAAACCCATCGGTCAAAAGTAACAGAAATGTGAAAACTCCCACCTCCAGACTCAGGGACAGTTTCCTCCCAGCTGTTATCAAGCAACTGAAACGTTCTTTCACCAGCCCTCCCATCTCGCTCATTGGAGACCTTTGAACAATCTTTAATTGGACCTTATCAGACTTTAATGTTATATCTTGCACTAAATGCAGTACCCTTTATCCTTCATCCTTGCCCTATGGACGGTTTGATTGTATTCTTATATATCGTCCTTTCACTGACTGGATAGCATGCAAACCAGAATGTTGCCAGGATTTAAGGGCCTGAGTTATAAGGGGAGAGTGGGCAAGAGTATATTCCTTGAAGCGTAGGGGGGTGTAAGATGCTCTTACAGAGATGTATAAAATCATGAGGGGAATAGATAGGGTAGATACACAGTCTTTTACCCAGAGTAGGGGAATCAAGAGCTACCATATTAACACTGAGAAGCTCCTGAAGATAACTGAAAACACAGTAAATGGACAGTGGAATCTATACAAATAGCACGACATGAAGGCAGTCACATTGCTCAAGAAAAAAATTCCACGTCTGTTTATTTGCCTGTTTTTGCTCTAGCAATTGGAAAATTTCCCATCAATGATTTCAACAATGTAAAATCATCAAAATTTAGAGAATTTCAAGGGGTAATTACGGTTGTTCATTAAACTTTTTGTTTAAATTATTTAATTTAAGGGCCTCAACCCTCTTTTAATTTGAAACCTATTCATACCGTTTTCTCCTTCCTGTCCTAGTTCTATATTGTTAGTTTTATTTATGTTATTTGAAATTACTCACCACGTAACTGTCTTCTCAGTACGTGCACAGTTTCATGAACATACTAGATTTCTTTGACCTGTACTGACATATCCCAAATGTTACAATGGATTTCCCATTGCTGTTACATGATGATTAGACCGTTTTGAGTGAAATCTTTGCAGAGGAGTTGGAAAGCACCTATTTTGGCCCATCAAATAGTTGCAGATTGAATCCACAATTTGACTGAAAGCAGTTCCCCGCCCAAGAGCATTGCACTGTGATATTTCAGTCACCTGGGGGATCAGCAATGGTCACTTTAATGACTAGGCCTCAGGATTTTTTTTTTAATTCATGCGGCTTGACCCCCATGCTTTGGGGGCATTAACAAAGATTGGGATTGTTGTAGGTGCATGGGCACGGTGAGCCAATGGGCCTGTTTCTGTTCTGTGTGATTCTATGACAAGCAGGGTCTGCAATCCATCCAATATGGGTGGGATTGAAGCTGGTTCATAACTAAAAAAAGGTTTGTTATTAATACAGCAATCTGCTGAATTGTGAAGTATGTGTGCAAGTGTGTGGAGCGAATGGATGATAATACACAGTCACAGTCATACAGCATGGAAACAGGCCCTTTGGCCCATCTTGCCCATGCCGACCAACATGCCCCATCTACATTTGTCCTACCTGCCTGCATTTGACCCATATCTCTCTAATTCTATCCTATTCATGTACCTGTCCAAAAATGTGTTTTAATGTTGTGATAGTAACTGCCTCAACTACCTCCTCAGGCAGCTCGTTCCACACACCTACCATCATTAGTGTAAAAAAAGTTGCCCCTCACATTCCTACTAAATCTTTTTCCCCATCACCTTAAACCTATGTCCTCTGGTTCTTGACCACCCGCCTTGACTCCCATATATTGAAATTCAAATTGCCCCCACTTGATTATGTTCCGTCATATCATTTGAATACTCTACACCACTCACAAAACTAAGGTCTGCACTGGAAAGAGATTATCAGTGGACAGAGTAAAAGATTTAAAAGACATGCCCAAAGCCTCCCTTGAAGAATGCAATATCACCGCAGACTCCTTGGAATCTCCAGTCCATGACTGCTCAAAGTAGAGGCAGAGCTCAAAAGGGATGGCGCAGCTGGTAGAACTGCTGTCTCACAGTGTTTGGGTTGATTGCTGACTCGGGTACGGTCTGTGTGTGAACCTTTTTGTTCTCCCTTTAATGCATGGATTTCCTCCAGCTGCTCCAGTTTACTCCCACACCCCAAAGATGTGTGGGTTTGTTGGTTAATCGGCCCCTCTGTAAATTCCTCCTAATGTGTAGGAGTAGGTGGGAAAGTGGGATAAGATATAACTCATCTGAGTGTGGTGATCGATGGTTGGCATGGACTTGATGGGCCGAAGGACCTGTTTTATATGCTGCATCTTTCAATCAATCAAGCATTTGAGAAGCTTAAGACCACAAATTGAAGCACAGAAACCATGTATCCAACATTTGGAGCATACTGCCCAACAAACTAGCCACCCACCAAACCCTGAGCCACCTCTTGCTCTTTGCGTTGTTGGACACACGTCATTCACCTGTTAGAGGGACTGTCTAAGAACAACAGGTGCCAAGTGGGACCACAATCCCCACTGTAACACTGCACAGTACAGATTCAATTGCTTGACTATCTCCTGAAACTGTGAGCACTGTATGAAATGATATTACATATGCGTAGGATGGGCAAATGTGGTACTTGATCTACCAGTCACCCTTCCTTGAATTCTGACCATTAATGTCCAAAGCAGCACTCAAGGCTATTTGGAAAAAAACATATTAAAAGTTGAGGACACAAACACTTTTACTTCTATGACTCAAGATGTTATGTTGGGAAGTTAATTAGCCACTGTAAGTTGCCCCAAGTGTGTATGTAAGTAGTAGAATCTGTGGAGTTGCTTCAAAAGAATGTGTTGAAATACATTACAGGAAATTAGTGAGGCAATGACTTTGAATTGAGAGCCGGCTTTGACAAGATGGGCTGAAACGAGATGGGCTTTCTGTGTCATCAGAAAATGTGATTAAAGTTGAACATGTAAAGTTTGAAAAGATAATACAGAGAAGGTCTCAAGATCCACCAGGGCAGCGAAAAAGTGCCTGGGAGAGCCTGGTGTGGGGCCTCGCATTGACCATTGCCTTCTAAGCCCAGTGGCAGGTTAACCACCACAGCCCACAAGGGTATCAGCAGCTCCCAGGCGAAGCTCTACCAAGTACTGTCGCCACGCCAACGGACACGAGTCCAGAGCCTCAACCAGCCACAGTCAGTGGTATAGAGGTAGATGGAAGGGAAAAAAGCAGATGGAGCAGTCAATGGCATTTGGGTTGAAGAGAAAATAATGCTATCTGGGCTGCCAGCGTGACCATCTAGAGGCTACTCATAAGACAGACACACCCAGGCTGATCACCCTGCGGTGGGCCTGCCTCGACTGAGGGTGTCTTGGGATATAAAAGGCCGAAACAACCCAGTGATGTTGGACAGCACAACTGAAGATGTGTCTGATTGGTAGCAAAATCACCTAGTGGTCACCTCCCAAGAATACAGGGTGTCAGTTGTGGTGAAGAACTTGGGGATTGTAAATCCAGTCCTACTAATCACTATTCCCTGTTCCAGCTTTCTAAAAACATAAAAATGTCTCTCAGCTTAATGTTGGCCTCTCAATTCACGTATGTATGGTCTGTTTCCACAAAATTAAAATGTGGGGAAATAGTATTTCAGAGTCTTACAGCCTATGGTAGTCTTGCCCACAATCTAGGGAATGTTTTTAATGCCAATGAGAAGCCTGTCCCGCCGGGGGGTCCAGGTGCCCGTGCTGACTACAGGAAAATTGGTGTCCCATTTTCAGTCATCACATGGCGACCAACAACGTTCCATCCAGAATGTCAGCAAACCTAATATTCAAGTGAATGATGCAACGCTTGGAACTTCACATTAGAATCGCTGAGGCAAATCACTTCAGTACATTTTAAATGAAAGCTTGCTCAGATGTTGACAGGAAACGTTTAGACTTTTAATGATGTGGAGTAGGAAGATCTCCGCTTAACCAAATTGGGCCGAATGGTTATGTTTATAGTTGCAAATTATGTTGTTAATTGAATTTTTATTACTCAAATATTTGCAAAATAGCCATTGATTTCAGCCATAAAATCGTTCAAATTAATCCTAAATGTGGGCAAAATTCTCTTATTTCCAGTTTGCAAGAGGTGTGAGGCCTCTATCTGTAGACAAACTGAGAATAAACTAGATTTTGAAAAGTCTTTGTCAAAAATTAAATCATTGTTGCATTGGTTGAAATCTTCTTAGATTCCTTTAGTTCTTGAGAAAATATTCTTCAATGAAGAGAAAGATTGATGATTTTTGGAACCAATGTATCGGAACCAAAGGCTTCGTAAGTCATTTCTATCTCCAATGGATTTATATTCGCCAGGTTGTATTATCCCAATCTGTAGCAAAAATGATTATGTTATTTGAATATTGTTAGAACAACTTATTCTTTGTCATTTAATTAGATCAATCATAAGTTAACAACATGCTGGAAATAATGACAATCAGTATTTGTGGAGTAGAAGAGCTGTTTACAGCACCAAAAAGGGCCTAACATTGTCCCCTGCTGACCCAGTTGTTAATTCTGCGGTAGTCCCATTGCCTGCATTGGCCCAAGATTTGCTTTGTCCCAAATGTCTTGGAAAGTCGATAATTCTATCTGGCTCGATAGCTTCTTCTGTGCAGCTCATTCCAGCATATGGACTTAATTCAAAAACAACCATGGTAATTAGATAATCCAAACTCCTCCACCGCGTCTGGTAGCGGGCATCAGCTATCAATCATTCCCCGTGTACAAGTCATAGTCTCAAATCTCCTTTACAACTCCTTCTCCTCACCTTAAACCTATCCAATCCAGATAAATCCAGGTGTGTTTTCTAGTGTGGCGACCAGAACTGCACACAATACTTGATTTTTACTTGAAGTCCAACCTTTCTCCTGTCTTACATGCCATGGCAACCTTGATATCTGGTCCACAAAGTTGTCTTACATTTTACTGTATATGCCCTACCCCTATTTGACACAAGGCGGCATGGTGGTACAACCAGCAGAGCTGCTTCCCACAGTGCCAAACACTTGGTGCTAACTGTGTATGTTCTCCCTATGATCATGTGGGATCCCCTGGATGTTTTGGCTTCCTCCCACAAAGGCTTGCGGGGCTGATAGGTTAATGTCTGTGTCTGTTTGCTGTCCGACTCTGACTGCCTAAACTGAATTACCTCACTGTTGTCAGGATTCAATTCCATCTGCCGTTGCTCCGTTAAACTTTCCATCTGATTTGCATTCCTGCTGTAGACTTGGACAACCGTCAACACACCAACTGTTTTGTCATATGTAAACTTACTGATCAGAACTCCTACATTGGGCATGCAATCATTAAAAAATATCACCAGCAGCAAAGGCCTAGGGCAGTGATCCTTGTGGTACACCTTCGTGCACAGTTTCCAATTAGGAAAAAGTTCAACTTCCACCATTACTCCTTTGCTCCTATAACCAAGCCAATTTTTTGAATACTAACCTTTGGACTCAGTTCTCCAATAAGTTCCTAAAAACATGTTTGAAAGCTCACGGACCGTAGTTGTCTTGCGTATCCGGGTGCGCTTCTAAATAACGGAGCACAAAGCACAAAAAAAACAAAGTGGTGGGTAGAAAGTTTTTGTGATGTTGTGGGGCCCTACAGCACTTGCAG